>NW_028318332.1:0-237500 GCF_062004578.1 Staurois parvus
AAGACATAGAGCAAATCTCATAAACAGTGGCAAACCTTAATTACACTTCAGGTAGTTTATATTCTTCACTTGTCTTTTGTCTGATTTCAGTAGCTCATCTAAAAATCTGCATTAAATGGTAATTACCGCAAAAGGAAAAAAGTTTATTTTAAAGAATATAGTACTTCAGAGCAACTATAATGGCAACCAGGCATAGGAAATCCATAGAGCATTGTGATTGAACATCCTATGCCTAAGCAGCTAACTGGCATCATTTATTATGCTTTTCAAATACAATCTCAGTGGGAGTTTGCCAAAGTATTTTTACATGTAATCCTGTAAAAATACTGATCATCACCTTGTACAGATTTAGACTTAAAGCCCAACTCCAGCTTAATCAATACACCTTTAAGTTGATTTTCCATGCTTCCTGGTTACAGCATGCCCACTGTTTTTCTGCTTCTCCACTGGAATGCTAAACTGGCACTTAATAAAGTCTGTATTCAGACTATGGGAAACCCATAACTTCCAGAATGGATTATGTCCAGCGTTATAAAGCAACTTTATCTGCAGATCAGGGGTAGTCCTTATCTTGGTGCCAATTAGCATTGCATATGGTGTTCTACATGCTGATGCAGCCCACACAGTAATACCTACTATATATTGACAAGAAAATAAATACTGTGTTTTTAGGCTAGGTTCAGACATAGGCATATAAGCAGCTGCAATGCAATTCACCTGCGGTTCGGCTTGAATACCAATGCATTTTTCAAGCAATGCTGGATCTCTCTCTCCTTAAGGCTAAACTTGTCAAAAACTCTCTTCCTGCAAAGCTGCTCAGACACATCTCAAAAAACACATTGCAATTGCATTCTATCTGAACACTTAACCATTTCCAATGTGGCTTCAATTCAATTCTAAAAGAATTCTAAAAAACAGATCACACCACATCAAACATGCACTGTGGCTGAACTGTAGGGTGAACACTCTCCATAGGAAAGAATTTTATTTGTCATGTGAATCAAATGTGTCCAAAAATGGATCAGTGTGAACCAGGGATTATTCCTAACATGTTACTGTACATTTGTTGTTACAGCTTTGGCAAATAACATATGCAGGCGCCTCCTCCCAGCTGCAGCAATGATAAGGGAGCCTAAACTCCCTTGTCACCACCATTGAGCCACCCAAACACTTTTCCACTCACCCTGTTCATGCTTTTAGTGGCCCCAAGTGAGAAAGCTACACAGCATGTCATCACTAGGTCTACAAACTGTTACATCTTCAAGAGGAAACAAAGTACCGTATTTTTCACTCCATAAGACGTACTATTTTCCCCCCCAAAAAAGGGGCAAAAATGTCAGTGCATCTTATGGAGTGAATGTGGAGCGGCCAGTACGGTATTTCCACTGCTGCGTCAGAATACCAGGCTGGCCGCTCAGCTCTGCAGCAGGACCTTACCTGTTCCTCGGTCTAGCGCTGCGCAGTCTTCCCACGCCGGCTTCTTTAGTGTGGGCTCTGGGCTTGACAGCCGGGTGCCTAGTGCGCATGCGCGAGAAGCGCTGCGCTTTGTGAATGGTACGGCGTCTTCTGGGACACATGACAGGTCCCAGAAGACGCCAGAGGACAACACTAAAGGGAGGACAACTCCGCGGAAGTGGGAGTGGGTACCTGTCAAATTCAGGTATCCACTCCACCTCCCTCCCCAAAGGTCAGCAGTCATCTCCTATACTGTGTCCGCAGTCTCTGGTCATCTCCTGTACTGTGTCCGCAGTCTCTGGTCATCTCCTGTACTGTGTCCGCAGTCTCTGGTCATCCCCTGTACTGTCTGCAGTCTCTGGTCATCTCCTGTACTGTGTCTGCAGTCTCTGGTCATCTCCTGTACTATGTCTGCAGTCCATTGGTTCAGAATATTTTTTTCCTTGTTTTCTGCCTCTAAAACCTAGGTGCGTCTTATGGTCAGGTGCGTCTTATGGAGCAAAAAATACGGTAAGTGATTTTTTTCTGGTATAATATCAGGGGATAGATGGTTACCTTCTCCTACAGCTCAACACCTCCCTATTGGTTCTTTAAATTGATGCCTCTTTGTCCATAGGAAGGACAAGACCAAGCTTGACATATACAGGAAAAAATCAAGATCTGCATACTACTTCAGTTGCCTATATCTCTGCATCTACTGATTATTTTGATATGTATTACTTAGGGCAACTTCTGCTTTTCCATTTGCTCATTTTAAATTTGGGACAGGTTTACTTTACAGCATATTTTACAAAAACGTAAACTTGTTGAGGATAATTTGGGTGGTGTCCTAAATACCCCTTACACAAGCAGCTGAGTGGAACTGAAATATAAAACTAAAATCAGATCCCAATTTGTAATGCAAGCTATTTTTTCTCTGCTCTTTCTTTAATTTGGGATAGACTACAAAAGAGTTAAAATTTTTGCTAGGCTTCTATTTATGTCTCTGACCCCCACTTGGGGGGATTTTCCCTCATTTCCTGTGTCTACAATGCCTATGAAAGAAATGGGAAGGATGTGGCTCTCACTGGGACAGGAAGTCAAAGACAGAAATAAAAATGTTGTTAGACCTTCCCCTTTCTACTAAAAATTTAGTTTTTTCTGTATCTCTGTTGGATAAATTTCCATTCACTTCTAGTCCTGACAGGACATTGGGTAAATCTCCCTAATACGTCCATAGACTGCAATAAACACCTGAAAAGTACCATATTTAACTTTCCCCTGTCCTGTCTAAAAAAATAAAAGGTTTGGTTGGAAGTAGACATAAAGCAAAATTTTGACCTGGGGCATTCTTCAAAGTGAAGCAGAAATGGGCCTCATCTTAGACTTATCATTTAAAGACTTCATTTGATTTGACTTGTATAGAAAACTGCAAGTTATCACACCCTGCTCTCCATCCACTTTCTTTCAATGCACATTGGGGAAAATGGACTGAAAATATGTAATTTTTATACCCATGCACTTTTGACTGTGTTGATGAGAGCAGCAATTTGCATGTCAACATGCCTGGTGTGAATGAGCCCTGAAAACAAAAGAGCTTTACAAGTGATTAATTTTAATTAGGAAAAGCATATAAGTAATTAATCTGAATATGACGTTACTGAAGTTTTCCTTCAGTGGGCCCACTGCTATTGCGATGACAGAATGGCTGGCTTAGACAAGAGTACTACATGTCTGTCATATTTAATGCCTTTCTTAAAGCCCAAGGCATTCTGGCATGCAACTTCAGCCGGCATCCTATATTTAGCAGATTAGATTGATTTTTGTTATTCTCTTAGAATTCAGTAGGAGATGTATGTTCTACTGCAATCTCCCTTGAGGTGCTGTTTGATCTTGTGTGAAAATAACAACTTGTCATCATTAGGATCACAGGAAAATTTGATATTTGAACTACATGTATTGCACCACAAAGTCCTTTTATGCCATCCAATAACATAACGAATCTTGTAATATGAGCGCATAATTAAAAATATAAGGCGGTGCAACAAAGTGTTAACATCTTCTGACAATTACAGCTTGAGCTATGTTTATGATCTCGGCAGCTATAGGTTACTGTGCAATGACCTTGTTTAGTTCTAAATCCTATCCAATCATGTGAAAGCATAACGCAGGCTACCACAACAGAGCATGAAGGATACAACATAATTGCTATACCCAATGGATCTTGCTATACCAAGCAGACAATCAATCTTGCTTGTTAACGGGTAGGCAATTAGAATGTTTGTAATTCTGACTAGCTTCTTAAAGAAGTCAAACGGGTAATAGACATTTTTTCTCCAATTTCACAGATGTTAGTCAATTGCTATGAAGCAGGTCAGTGCACAGGATAAATACATGTATGTCTGCAAAATTACAGCTTTTAATATAATGCATTGTTGTCCTGCACTTGTAGGAGCTTATTTCTCTGAACCTCTCCTAGCAGTTCACTCAGACAAAGACATAGATGGTAATAAGTTATCGATTTACAGAATCTATATAGCTGTTAAGATGACAGTTGGATGCCATCAAGCTAGAATGAAATCTCACAAAGTATATGTCAAAAACAAAAAGAAATTAAAACATTACTCCACATGGTGAAGAGTTTTGGATTTATTGAGCATCACTCCCTAAAAATTATGCCATCAGTCATTTTTAAACTCTGGTATAAGACCGGACACAATAAAGTACAATGTATGTGAGTAAGGAGCTTAGGGAGAGAGACTATTAAATAATGATCAAAGAAGTCAGCAGCTGCTGAAGACTAAAAGAGCAATTCTCATAATTGGCCAGAACAATACAGTGCAAATGATGTCAACAATTCTTTTCCTTAAGAATTCAAAGGAAGATAAACTTTACTTGAATGAATAAGGTCAAAGAAAAGGAAGGTATATGCCAAGGGATAGCAATGCATATGCACCAGAAGTATGCCCAGATAAAAGCTTTCAAACTATTTGGGAGAGAGATATTCCCTTTCCTCTTGAGGGAGGTCTCTTCCATGGCACATCAATGGCATTTATGTGATCATACTATAGGTACAAGTGCATTGTTGCTCTTTTGGTGCCTAACTTGCTGTCCTTTGGCAGAGAACAGCATTAATATCACTTTGGACAAATATGCATCCAACCACTGGGTATGTGATAAAGCTTTCATTTTTCGAGATCGGGACATTTTTATGGGGTTAAAACGAAGTGGAAGTTATCTCAGTGAGTCAATGGCTCTGTTTATTGGATACTAATGGATTGTTTTGGATGATTCTGGCATCCCTTGTGAAAGTATACACCCCAGCATTATTGTAAGAAAATGTAATGGGTTTAATCAGCTATGACATACTGTATTTTATCTATATACTGTATTCTGGGTCATATATGTATAATACATATTTGTTATATTTTAAAGGTTTTTGCAATACTGTATACTTTTTCACATCTGCATACATTTTTTTTTAACTAAAGTAAAATGTACCTTTTTATGAATTATGGCAGGGCTGTTGACAACATTTTATTAAATACTATAAGGTTTTTGCCTTTACGTTTATTAGCCAGGAAACATTCTTCTGTGCAATTTTCCAAAACTAGTTTCACATTGCTATACACTTGTACAAAATATTAAAAAAAAACCAAAAAACTAAAATATCATGGTGCAATTGAAACCAGATCAGAATGTTGTGGCGTTTGTAGTGTCTGCTCCTAAGCAGGAATTTTAATTTAAAAGTTTAAAATGGCTGATGGGTTAGTTTCAATGTGATATGGTTCCTGCTGATAGCTGTGTCAGACAAATAACACCAGTGGTGGAATTTGCAAAAAACTAGCTAAATGGGTTTCAAATCCACTCAATTCGGGATGAGCAAAAAGATTTGCCAGACACTTTTAGGGTTCATTGAACTGTGTGTGTAGAATACATAAGTACTGTCCTTCAGCTCCATGGACAAATAATTTGGACCCAACATGTAGAAGATCCGCTTCAGTATTTGACCAAACATTCACAGCTAGCCATTTAAATTTAAGGTGATGTTTTGTTATTTAGATGGAAATACATATCTTTTCTCTACAATTGGTAGCATCCTTCTTACTTTTACAAAAGTAAAAACTATACAGGACACTTCTTAATCCTAGTACACATGATGAGAATATCGGTTGAATGATAGTCCATTTTTTTTGCATGCTAGTCTCATATCAAAAATGAATAATTTACTAAAGTTACAAAAATTCTCATAAGACAGAAAACATCTTCAGAAGTGATCGAATGTATTGTAATGTATTGTATTTTATTCTTTTGCTTCTGAGCATGTGCAGTCTTGGCCACTCAATTTTTTACAGACGAATACTGTACTGATTACACAAAATCATTACTTCTGTTATCGTGCCAAGAAACTTTTTTGCGATTGTTCTTTTTAATATTTTTACATGAACTGTTGTGATCAACTCTCAAAAGCTGGGTGCGAATGATCAGATTATCAGACAATCAATCCAAAAGCAGAATTTTTGGTCCAATACTCTCTTGTGTGTATAAGGCTTTAGGATGATGCAAGATGTCATTATGTCTAAGTTGTGTTTTCATGAAGGTGCTAACAGGGTAAAGAGGATAGGTTCTCATCATATTTGTAGACATAACTTCCCAGTGCTATGGAAGCTTGAGGAAAAGATGGAAGACCATTTTATAAATGGGTTCCCAGAGTTTGTAGAATTGGAGTTTGTGAGTTTTGCTGCAGAACCTTCTTAGGTAGCAAAAGGAGAGGAAAATCCCTGAAAATATTTATTTTTACTGCATTAGCAGTACCATTTTAACAGAATCTCCAGATAATCAAAGCTGTACAACCTTTACTGTCTTTCATCTGGAAGGAATAACAGAGTTCTACCATTTCTATTATGACAATAAGACATATCTACCCTATTTATTTTAATTTGTTCTGGAATTAAGGAAAAGGGTTGTCAGGAAAGGCTATTGCCAAGGTCTAGTTGTACCGTATTTCATGTCTACAACATGGTGCATGGAATCAATGTTGATACAATGTTATACATTATTTACTTTAAACAGGACTACTGGAAATAATGTAGATAGTATGTTCCACACTAAATGTGTCAGTAGAGTTATTATTGTATGATGACAAGCGGAGTACAAAGATTACCTTCTAATGCATACTTCATATCCTGAGCAAACAGGTTCCACATCACCTCTGAACTGAGCTTTCCCATGTTCAGTTCCTGGGGGAACCTGCAAGAGACAGATTCTCATTAGTCTTTTCAGACAGGTATTAGATACAAACAATGGATAAGCATCAAGATGATTTATTAACAACTAGCATGCATGTAACATTTCCCAAAATGGTAGCTTCTGGACACTTCTGGAGTTCATGATCTGTCTGTGTGACTACATGTAGCATTATCTATCTACAGTATTTATGACTGATGGACATTTGTCACAAGATGATAGAGCGTTCCACTTTCAAACAATGCAAACACAGCTTTCAGCTGGTATGACATCAGTATATGGGCAGTGTGTACAGCAAGTACCAAGCCTCTTAAAACAACATTGAGCTCCAGTTTGAAAGTATTAAATAAATATAATTAAAAAATACCGGTTGTTACTTTAAAAATGCTACTTACAAGTTTTAGGTCTCATGCGCACATGATGTAAAAAACACAACTTTTGCAAGTGTTTGACTTTTTTTGCAGCCACTTAATGCACCTCTATATTAGCCTATGTGTCCATGCACACATAGGTATTTACAGGCATTTTAGAAGAGGAAAATTTAGAAGCTGGAAAAAGATCACTACATGTTCGCTAGAGGAGTGTTTAAGCAGAGAAAAGGCTTGGCACACCTAAATTGCTTGCAAACATGCCTAAATTGCAAGCTATTGGCCATTGGCTAGGATAATTTAATGGCCAGTAGAATTAATGAATGCCCAAATGCTTGATGTGCTTTAAAGTCTGTGCAAAAAAAGACTTAAGCAGCATTTTTTCAGCTGTTTTTTTTTTTCTTGCCATGAGCAAAGGAGCTCAGAGGAGCATTGGCAAATTACCAATTTTCAGATCTGATGACTGACTTATTCTGCATGTGTCTGTTATTTTTCAGCTTCCTTTAACAAAACAGGCTGTCCAAAAGTTAGCCATTTAACATTTCATTTAACATTGACAGGGGTGCTTACAAAGGTCAGCTTTTATTCATTTATGTAAAACCTTTATCCCAAAAGGAAAAAAAAAATTGTGCTGTAAGAAATGTTAGTCAAGTCCATCTAAATCAGCATTTTCAGTCTGAGGAGAGGGTAGTGTTAGATGCACTAGCAGAGTGTCTTCATTGCTATTCCAACAGGTGGGCTGACACCTTAAAAGTGTGTTACTGGCCAGATCACCTAAACATAAAAACAAAGAAAAAGAGCCTAGAAGACACAATGCAGGTACCACATTTATAGATTTGGTATGCTGCAACAAATTAGTTTTTTTGGGGGATTTAAACAATATGCAAACTCAACATTTCATATTCCTGAGATGTGCCTGCTGTACCATGTACTTGTATGAAAAAAGTATCCAGTGCTCTTTCTATTGCTTACTTTGTGTGCAGTCCCTGTTGTTCCTGCCAGTCCCTCTGCCTTCCTATTAAAAACTGACCACATCAGACAAGAGACCACAGTGTGGTCAGTGCTTTAGTTCTGCTGTGAACTCAATGTGCTATCTTCCAATGATCAGACTTTGATGCTGACAAACCCCCCTAGCTCACCCCTGCTGTTTCTCTTCCCCTAGCTCTTACACAGCTGAGAACAGAGGGTATGTAATCACATATAAAAGAAAAAAGGTGTAAATCTATACACAGATGTTTTGCCTTTCATTTCTAGTTCAAACCAACTAGAATCAATCTGTCTTTGGTGACATGGAATCATTCTACACCTCTGGAAACACTGTATCTGTGTTAGCTTGTTTCTAATTTTAGTTAGGGTACAACACCTCTGGCTCAGGAGGCATGGCGTACTGGAGTAACACATGTTAGAAATCACATTTTTTCTAACTCTTAACTTGCATCTTTTTTTCTAACTTGATTAACCCATACCTGTATGATCAACACAATAACCCTTTCACTGCCAGGTCCGAATGTCGTTTGGACCTGACAGCGAGGCATTTGTACACACAATCCAGTGACTGCAGCCACTGGTTTTGTGTCTAAAAGTGACAGGCAGACTCCTGCCTTTCAGGTGGAAGCAGTCTGGTGGCTGCACTGCTACTCAATTGCTTCCACAGCCCCCGGTAACGGTGCCCCCCCTGCAATGCGTGCCCCCGCCATGTATTCTGAGCTCCATTTGCCCATCTGTGGGCCTGGGGCCGACATGGAAGATGCCAGCAGGTGGAGGGGAGAGAGGAGAGAAGACACTGCTTAATGTGACATCTATGACGTCACTTCTGGGTCACCGCTGTCACTTTCCCTGGCTAGAATAGCCACTGCAATACATCCAGTAGACCCAGAGGAGACATGCAGGGTCTTTTAGACCTTGCATGTCTCATTAAAGTGAATCTGTCACCTGAAAATCATCATATAGAGGACTTTGTGTCCCCTATCTGATGAAAAAAAAAAAGTTGCGTAAAAAAAATTTTTTTGTATTGCAAACAAATAAAGTTACACTCAGGCACAAAATATCCCCCTCCAAAAACATTTTTTGCCCCCCATACTAACATATACGCACGTATGAACATAAAACATCGATTGCAATACACGTTACATATCACCACACATGCCAGAGTGAGAGCAATAATTCTAACACAAGACCTCCTCCATAACACTAAACTGATGACCTGTAGGGACTTTTGAAGCATCGCCTATAAAAAAATATAGCGTACTGATTCTTGTCTTTTATATTTGACCAAAAATGTGGGTAATTTATTGCATTTGTTTGCTATAAAATTCACTTTTGTTTGTTTTTTACTGAAATTTTGCATTTCTTAGACCTTTACGGTAATATTAAAAAAGAGGAACAACCACTATTTTATTCTCTAGGGGGTCTACTTTCAGAAAATATATGTTTGGGGGGTTTTGTGTAACCTTCAGGCCTCAAATGACTTTTTAAATATGTGTGCAATAAATGCAAAAGTTGCATCAAAAGGTTTAAAAATATTAACATAACAAACACCAGATACATGCTAATTGTAAGTATATATATATATATATGTACAGAACTTTGGGTTTTGTTAAAGTGTGATAAATATATACAATTGGTTATACTTATGAGAATTTGCTATGATTGTTCTAAACCTTGTTTGATTGCCATGGATGACACATACAGCTAATATTTAGGACCTGCATATGTGAGTGTGCAGAGTGAGCAGTTACTATTATTGTACATTAATCACTTGTGGCACAGTGATTTATGTCTTGTGGGCAAAACAATTTGACAGACAGAGACAATTGCTATAGCATATTGGCTAGAAGCATAAGAATTCTATAACTGCAGCATCTAAAAACACATCATTTTTCATAGCATGTTTAGATGTGTGGTGTATTTAAATAATATCTTAGTTTGACTTTGTATTAGCCTCCTTTAGATCCCTACACAGTATGATTCAGACTGGGAGAAGAAGCTAAAACACTGTACAAAAGTTGCAGGGTGACAGGAGGGGAGAGCACACAGCTGAGCTCATCAAACTGCAGCAGAGAAAAAGGAGGTCAGATCCTGGCAGCGCCATCTGAAAGAGATAGTCAGTACCAAACATTGTCTGAACAAAATGACACAGAATATAACTGGATACTAACTCTTGAGGGATCAGGTATGGAGTAATGGCCATTGGTTTTAGCAGTTAGTAGGTCGTTAGTGAGTTTTAGTAGAGCAGTTTCTGTGGAATGTTGTGGGCGGAAGCCAGACTGTTGGTGATCAACAAGGTTGTTGTCGGTGAGATAGCAGTTCATACGGTTGTGAACAAGGCGCTCGAAAAGCCTGGAGGCAAACGGGAGCAGAAAGATGGGTCTTGAGTTATTCAAACAGGTGGGGTCCAGCGAGGGTTTTTTGAGTATGGGGGTAACCAGTGCATGTTTGAGTGGGGAGGGAAAGGTGCCCATGGAAAGTGAGAGTGACTCCATCCATAATGGGTATCTAAGAAAAGGATCGATGGGTGATCACCTAGCCCTACATTCCCAACTTACAAATTGGAAAATATATGTACAAACAATTGTTTTTTTTTAGGCCAGTTTCACACTGTTGTGCTGTGGTTTGGCTGCAGCCCCCATGTATCTGCAATTTTTGCACATTGTAGCAACAGTCCCATAGACTTTCTATTAGGTTGAATAATTTGCCGCATTTTCTGCTGCATCTTTTGTGTGCTTTCAGAAAACGCATCAAAAATATGCAACATAGAAAGTCTATGGGGCCTTGGCTAAAATCATGGGCAAAACGCACACGTGCTGCAGCCAAACCACAGCACAGCAGTGTGAAACCGGCCTAGAAGACCCACTTGTTTATATCTATTTTTTGCTGGATTCTGACAGCCATCTTGTGTATACTATTATGCAATAGCTGGCTATCAGTGGCTTGGACCCAGCTTTTTTTGTGCTAAGCAGATTAGTGCTCCTCTTCTTTGCTCTGTTCCTACTGAACCTGTCATCAGGCATCCACATGCTTGCACTGCATTAGCGACATTGAAGCAACACAGTTACAGCTCAGAAGCAACATGCATCCAGCATTATAGCGTGATTGGCTTGTTTTGCTACAAATATTATTTATTTCTTTAAGGATTTGTGTGTAAGCACTGCAGGAATTGTTTATAGTGTATAACTGCCACTGAGTTTCTAATAAGGCTTTCTGCAAGATTTTGGAGCAAAAATTTGTGAGCTGAGGCAATGAGTGCAATGAATTCATTCCAAAGGGGTTAAGGCCAGGGCTTTCTGCAGGCAACTTTGGTTGCTCCATACCAAACTCATCAAACCATGTTTTTTGGACCTAGTTTTGTGAACAAGAACACAGTCAGCATGCTGGAACACAAAAGGGCATTTCTTAACCCCCCTGGCGGTATTCCTGACTGCAGCTTGGGGTTAAGTTTCAGTACCAGAAGCAGTATCCCCAAGCTACACTTGGGATTACACTGCAGCATTGCTCTGGGATCCCTCGAGCACTTACCTTGTCCTGCGGTCCCGCGATGTCCCTCCTGCAGCGTCCCCGGCCATGTTCTCCGGCCGATGCGGGCATCCATCTTCCGGGTTCCATTCCCTGCGAGCGTTGGGACGTATCCGTCAGGAATTTAAAAAATTTTAAAATTTGACATTCACACAATACACCAAAATCTGACAGTGTTCCATTACTGTATCAAACCATTTCACATACATTTTGTCCCTAGTGCTTTGTCCAGTGCCCTGCCTGCAATTTTACTGTTCTTTGGAAACTGAGAAAAGTCCATGGCGTACAAAAAGCGTCCCTTTAGGTCAAAAGCGGTTTTAGACCAGCTAGAGAACAGTGATAGTAAATTAGAACCACTTGCATAATTGAGTGATAATGATTCGTGGGGAAATTCGTCATCAGACACTAAAAACGATTTTGCGACTAAGCTCAGTGATGTGCGAACTTGGCGCTATATTTCAAATTTCAGTGTCTTTGGTTTGATTACTGAATTATTGAATTAAATTTATTATATTATTTTTATGATTATTTATATTATAATTTATGATTTCATGTTTCAAATTTTATCATACCTGGGATGTCTACTAGACTCTTGTTCGGACAGATTTCAGTGAGATATTCCTAAAAATTACAGGCCCACAGTAAAAAAACAACATATTTCCATTGAACCGCTTTGAGTACAGAAATACTGACATAATCAGATCACTAGCGAGGTAAACTATTAAAAAAAAAATTTAGAAAACACACAATTGTTTAAAATGTCCCTCTATGTTGTAGCATGAACAGTATTCTCACTATATACATGTGAACTCCTTAATTTAAAGTGGTGTTCACATACTTTTGGCTATGAAACGTGTATATGCTATAGAAAAACATAAGAATCTTCCTTGTTCTATTGGAAATACCATTTACAGATGAGGTTTGATGGTTTGGGTATCTGGTTACCTAGGAAATAACTTAATGAGTCGAGGCAAATCTTTCATGTTAACATCATACAGCTTATATTAAAGACTAACTCCGCTTTTGTTGAGGAAAAAAAAAAGAATCCCATTTGGGTGTTCAGAGTACATTACAAAGATTTTACCAAACTTTGTTGCAGATTCTTACATTTTTTCTGCATTGAAGAAAAATTTGTCTGATTATGGTCTCCCGTTACAGATTGTAAAGCGCTGAGCAAACTGTTGATGCTATATAAATCCTCCATCCCACACAGTTATTACCTTTTGTACTACCAGCCCCTCCCTCTTAGATTGTAAGCTCCAAGGATCAGGCCCTCCTAACCCTCTTGTATTGAACTGTATTGTTGCTGTATTGTCTCCTGTTATATTGTAAAGTGCTGAGCAAACTGTTGGCGCTATATAAATCCTGTATAATAATAATAACAATAAATTATGTGAATGTACAGAGTAAATCTGATTAGGAGTGACTTTTTTCATTACTGATCAGCAGATGCTCTTGAAGTGTTCTAATGAAGAAAGTTGCATTGTCAGACTCTATTTAAAAGTAATAAACCCTTTGAGAGTAACACACCAAAAATGAAAATTTGGTTGCTGAGGATGCCTAACATGTGACTTGTGCAGAGTTCTGTGAAAATTAGGGAGCCAATCACACAAGCAGGAAATTCTGGGGACTGGCGAAGTTCTGTACACTCACTGTGGACAGAAGGCCTCCAGGTTGCCATATTGCACTGAATTTTACACAAAACTACAGCGCTGCAGATTGACAAGGAAAGGTCATTTTTATTAATATTTAACTACAATATGGCTTGTGTAGCAACCGTATATTCTTTTTTATTTGCTGTTTTTTTCCCACAAAAGTGGAGTTACTATTTAATCAGCATCTATACATTGAGGTAGCTAAGGAGATAATGAAGTCAATTAAATGGAAATAGAACAACATAAATCAAACATAATAAATAAATGTGGGGAAGCAGTGCAGTGTCTAGTTAATTAATGTAGCAAGAGCCTACAGGCTTAGCAGAAGACTTGCTCTCAGCTGGAAATGTTTGCTATCAATATAAAATTCTTTTCTCACCATGGACAAGCTAGCATTCAAGAACAAAACCTCTGAAACCATAATAAAGATATCCACCAACTTTCATCATATTGCTTGATAGATTAAAAGATAACTTCAAGCCTGGCATTTTAGGTCAATAACCACTCTCCGATAAAAGTAACAGGCTCATTTCAGTATCTGTTTCTTAGGCAGATCTCTAAAACTTCAGAAAATTGCAGAGCTATTAAAAATAACATCTTAATTCCTTCTGCAACATGATGTGAAATAAATATTTTTGTCAGTTGGTATTAAATCAGGAGATCAAGTAGTTTTTTTGTTACGACAGTACCATTAGAATAATTACTGGGGTAGGGGAGAATGAGAAAAGCTTGTTCTTGCCTGCAGCAGGTTTTTGATTTCATTCTGCTAGCCTACACTCAGGTGCAAAATCATATTGAAGGTGTATGATGAGACATGCCAGAAATGTATTCACACAGACTTGCAAAGTTACTCATCCAAAAATCTGTTAGGAATATTAATATTTACGTATAAGGGGATAGCAAGGCTGATTACAACGGTGAAATGTGGCAGCTGACTACAACACCTTTATTCCTTCTCTTTGACATCCAAACATAATCTCTAAAATATTATGATGAATGCGGAAAGAGATAGGAATTGATTCAGACTTCTAAACTCAAAAAACTTTATTATGTTTGGAACTTTGTGACAAGGACTTAGTAGGTAAAGCATGTGCCCCTTGGCTAACAACAGTATAAATCAACCGCTTACCGTACTTAATAAAGTGGGTGAAGCAAAGTGTTAGAGATGAGAGTGCCACAAGTATACAACAAATCTAGTATAAGAATATTCATCTAGATAAAAAGTCAAAGCCAACACAGGATGGAAAACTCCCCCTTCATCATGGCCGAGAAACAAAATAATATAAAACCATGTGAATAAGAAGATCAAAAAACTGTGAGCATATAAAAGTATGGTGTACTGTTCAATCATGTAACCCTCTAAAAAT
Organism: Staurois parvus; assembly: GCF_062004578.1. Taxonomy (NCBI): domain Eukaryota; kingdom Metazoa; phylum Chordata; class Amphibia; order Anura; family Ranidae; genus Staurois; species Staurois parvus. Next base: position 14,584 of record NW_028318332.1, read on the forward strand.
TATTATTATTATACAGTATTTATATAGCGCCACAGGGTATGCTCAGCGCTGTACAGTAGCAGGGGAGACAGAACATGAGACAAGACAGTAACAATACAATACACAAGGGGTTCGAGGGCCCTGCTCTTTCGAGCTTACAATCTAGGAGGGAGGGGGAGGTGGTACAGGAGGAAATGGCTGTGGGGGATGGAGTGGTGGGAGGAGTGGAGGAGGTCAGGTGTTAGGTGAGGTTGGGGTAGGCTTCTCTGAAGAGGAGGGTTTTCAGGGTGTGCCTGAAGGTGAGGAGGGTAGGTGACAGTCTGATGGATTGGGGCAGGGAGTTCCAGAGGATGGGGGAAATCCTAGAGAAGTCCTGCAATTGGGCGTGGGAGGAGGAGACCAGGGAGCTAGAGAGTAGGAGGTCCTGTGAGGAGCGGAGGGCACGGGTAGGGTAGTATTTGGGTATCAGGTCGGTTATGTAGTTTGGGGCGGTGTTGTGAATGGATTTGTAGGTCAGAGTTAGCAGTTTGAATTTGATGCGTTGGGCAATCGGGAGCCAATGAAGGGATTGGCAGAGGGTGGAGGCAGATGTGGAGTGGTTGGTGAGGTGGATGAGTCTAGCCGCTGAGTTTAGGATCGACTGGAGTGGGGATAGCGTTCGTTTGGGTAGGCCAGTGAGAAGGGAATTGCAATAGTCCAGGCGTAAGATGATGAGGGAGTGTACTAGTTGTTTGGTGGTGTCTGGGGTGAGGAATGTGCGTATCTCGGAGATGTTGCGGAGGTGGAGCCTGCAAGATCTAGATAGCAGTTGGATGTGGGGTAGGAAGGAGAGATGGGAGTCCAGGGTGGGAGAGATGGTGGCGTTGTTAGTAGTGATGGAGAGGATGGGGGGGGTGCGGGGGGGGGGGGAAGACCAGGAGCTCGGTTTTGGATAGGTTAAGTTTGAGGAAATGGAGCGACATCCAGTCTGATATGTCGTTTAGGAGGTGGGCGATGCAGGCAGAGAGTGAGGGGGTGGGGTGGAGAGGTAAATTTGGATGTCGTCGGCATAGAGGTGGTAATTGAAGCCGTAGGAGTGAATAAGTTTTCCAAGGGAGGAGATATAGATGGAGAAGAGGAGGGGCCCGAGGACAGAGCCTTGGGGTACCCCGACAGAGAGGGGGAGGCGGCAGTGTTGTAGGTGACGCTGAAGGAGTGTTGGGAAAGGTAGGAGGAGAACCAGGAGAGAGCAGCGTCCCTGATGCCAAGGGAGTGCAGTTTGGCAAGGAGGAGAGGGTGGTCAACAGTGGCGAAAGCCGCGGAGAGAGGTCGAGGAGCAGGAGGATAGAATAGTGGCCATTGGCTTTGGCGGTTAGGAGGTCGTTGGTGATGTTAAGTAGGGCGGTTTCGGTGGAGTGCAGGGGATGGAAGCCAGACTGTAGGGGGTCAAGGAGGTTGTTATCAGTGAGGTGGGCGCTTAGGCGATTGTAGGCCAGGCGCTTAAGGAGGGGAAGGAGCCGGTGGAGAGGGAGAGATTGAAGATGTGGGTGAGGGAGCGAATGATGGAGGGGGGGGTGACTGGAGGAGCTGTGAGGGGATAGGGTCCAGGGGGCAGGTGGTGAGGCGGGCTTCAGTGAAGACCTTAGAGACCTCCTCAGAGGTAGTTGGGCTGAAGGAGCAGAGTGTTGGGGAGGTGATGGTGTGCGGGGCATTGGGTATAGTGGGGGGTAGTGAGGCTATGAGGTCAGGGGAGGGTTGAGGGGTTGGAGGAGGGCGGGAGGCTGGGTGGAGAGGTGGATTGCGAGTTGACAATGTCCTTATGGATTGCGTCAATCTGGTTTTGGAAGTGATTGGCAATCTTGTGGGCGGTGAGTGAGGTGCTGGGTGGAGGTGTCAGCTTTAAAAAGTCTATTCATAAAACATATGTCAACTATTAGTGTATGTAGAAGTAACCCCACACACAATAAAAGGCTATTGGGTTATCAAGCATATTATTTCCGTAAGTGTGCCGCACAATGTAAAGGACACATTATATATCATCTTATCCAGTCAAGTACCAAACTTCCAAAAAGCCCATAGTTCAATATGCATAGAGTAATGGACTTACCCACATAGAAAAAAAATATATTTTAAAAATATTTTAAAAATATTCTTCCCAAATATATTGCCATATATTTGAAATGCTACAATTTTGGCCATATTCAATATACTAAAGAAAAATTATATATATATACACATATACATACACACTGCATATATATTTAAAAAATATATATATTTAAAAATATATATTCTTCAGATTTTTTTTACATATAAAAAAAAAGGCATTTTAACATATATTTTTACATGTATTTGTAAATGCATTCCAAAAATGTAGATTTGTATTTTTAAAAACATACAGTATATTTGAAATGTATTTTTAAAAATATTTTGTAATAAACGCATTTCAACATTTTATATATATATATATATATATATATATATATATATATATATATATATATATGTGTGTTTGTGTTGAATATGGATAAAATTGCAATATTTCAAATATATGGCAATATATTTGAGAAGAATATTTTTGAAATATATTTCAAATATATTTTTCTTCCATATGGGTAGGTAGTCTAATAACAATATGAATCCAATACATTGTAATAAAAAAAAATCCCCTGAGGATAAAGTAAGGACAATTGGAGCTCTAGAATGAGTTTATCACAGTAATATCATCCCAATAAATCTCAATTAGAATCAACCAACTATTAAGAGACATTAGCCAAAAACCAGTGACAAAATGTTTTGCAATAAGTTTCATTAGTTATGTGATACATAGTACATTTGTTTGTATCTTTTGTACAAGCTGCAATAAAAACCTGATACTGGACAGACAACTGCAAGGCAATGTTGTGGTAAAATTTTTTATATTTACTGAGGGCCAAAAGTCTCCAAAGTAATAAAGTATCAATCTAGATCAGTGGTTCTCAACCTGTGGGTCGTGACCCCTTTGAGGGTCGAACGACCCTTTCACAGGGGTCGCCTAAGACCATCGGAAAACACATATTTCCGATGTGTAAAGAGCAGCTACTGTGTAGAAAGCAGCTGCTGTGTTGAAAGCAGCTACTCTCTTTAAAGCAGCTACCGTGTTGAAAGCAGCAGTATTGGAGGTAAAACGACACTCATGAATTATAATTACTTGGTAAATAATTTTATGGTTGGGGGTCACCACAACATGAGGAACTGTATTAAAGGGTCGCGGCATTAGGAAGGTTGAGAACCACTGATCTAGATGGAAAGAATAAGATGATGATAATGAAGAAATGTCTAAAATAACAGTAGTGAAATAGACCAGAATAGTGTGCACTGGGAATAAACAAATCTTTCTGGTGGCAGACATCTATAAGTGTTGTAAGTTGGAGTGAATACTTCATGAAGAACAGTGTATTAGAATAAGACATTGTAACGGTAGACACCAAATGGCATAGTGCTATGTGAATATATAAGTAGACAAGAATTGTGGGTGATTTCTTAGTCTAGATTGGCAGTGCAGTCACCATGTGTGGTGATTGTGTTTAATATTCGAGGAGAGATGAAATGGTAATGACCAGAGGAGGTGGAGTCCATAATCCTGAATGAAAAAACAACCAACCATGGAAACCATACCAACATCATTGCCCCTACACTATCTAATCCACATCAACACATCCCTGGCACTGTCAAGTTTCAAACTATGAACATAGATAAAACAAACTTTACACTCTGATTCCTAATCCAAAACCCTATTACACAGCACACATCTGAACAGGACATCTGTAGGAAGGACATGCCAGCACACAGAATGGTGCATCAAGGTGGATGTATGTGCGCAGGGTGGAAGACAGCCATGTATACATGCAAAGATGTCTACATTTCTGTCTCTAATGCTGGCGCTAAGCAGGCGATTTAAATTGAGCTGCTACTTTTTATAGCTGAACAGATAAGATAATGTTATGTATTTATATGTAGTGCCATTACACATACACTATATTGCCAAAAGTATTGGGATGCCTGCCTTTACACGCTCATGAACTTTAATGGCATCCTAGTCTTAGTCCGTAGGGTTCCATATTGAGTTGGCCCACCTTTTGCAGCTATAACAGCTTCAACTCTTTTGGGAAGGTTATCCACAAGATTTAGGAGTATGTCTATGGGAATGTTTGACCATTCTTCCAGAAGCATATTTGTGAGGTCAGGCACTGATGTCGGATGAGAAGGCCCGGCTCACAATCTCTGCTCTAATTCATCCCAAAGGTGTTCTATCAGGTTGAGTTCAAGACTCTGTGCAGGCCAGTCAAATTTCCCCACCCCAAACTCGCTGATCTATGTCTTTATGGACCTTGCTTTGTGCACTGGTGCACAGTCATATTGGAACAGGAAAGGGACAATCCCACAAAGCTGGGAGCATGAAATTGTCTAAGATGTCCTGGCATGCTGACGCCTTAAGAGTTCCCTTCACTAGAACTAAGGGGCCAACACAACCCCTGAAAAACAACCCCATATCATAATTCCCCCCTCCACCAAATTTTACACTTGGCACAATGCAGTCAGGCAAGTACCATTCTCCTGGCAACTGCCAAACCCAGACAGGTCCATCAGATTGTCAGACAGAGAAGCATGATTTGCCACTCCAGAGAACACGTCCCCACTGCTCTAGAGTCCAGTGGTGGCGTGCTTTACACAGCTGCAGCTCTCCAATTAACAGTGAGCATGAGCTTTGCAGATTGTACAACTATAGGTGTGACTCAGCAGAGGGTCTGTCACATCTTTGAAGAGAAGCCCAAGCATCCATACAGTAAAGGTCCTTCTCTGCACAGGATGGGCTTATCTACACAAGTGTTAGCCGCTTTCTAAAGACTTTGTACACCTTTTGTTTTGATTCACCTGGAATGCATATATCTGATTTAAACTGAATATTCAGTTGGGTTTTAATAGTTTGATCTATGCCCAGCTCTGCTGTATATTGCAAGATCAAAGTACATACCAATGTTAAGTCTACAACAGCATATGAAGACAGCCTACATGTGCATCTGCAGGAGAAGTTGCACATACACATCTGGGAACAAGTACATGAATGATGAGGTTGTGTTTTTCAAGAGCAGAAACTGTGTGAGAATAATTTTTGTACTCTCATATTCATAGATAGCTATGATAGTATAAAAGTTGATGGGATAAACATCTCCTAACAACCAAACAAAACTAAGCCCTGTGAAAAATATATAAAAGAAACTGCAAGAAACAGGCGTAATAGAACATTGAAACTAATAATAAAATTATTACATAAAATTATACTAAGCAATTTTTAATTAACAAAGAAGATCAAACAGGGCTACAAACTAATGAATTAATTTTTAAGCTGAAAATAACAAATGCAGTAGAAATGACCTTAGGCAAGCGTTTCAGACATCAGATTTTAATGAACATTTAACATACTAAAGATTTGGTTTGTCTAGAAAAATTACAGTAAGTGCACTTTATTTACTCTGTAGACAAAGTATATATTTTAGACCAGCTTTCAACTCCATTCCCTGATGACTATTTTGCTAGGTAGATATAGAGGATATATAGAGGATGTCTGAATTCATGTGAATCACTGCCTGTTAGGATGCCAATGGCCGGATCATTTATCTGCTATTTTCAGAAAGAAAAATATTTTTGGAAAAATAACTTTGAAGAGGCACCACTAAAAATCACAAATTTTAATCTTGATACCAAAAACCTCACTAATATTATTTCAACACTCCTAAACCTAAAATGTTGGCTATAATCCCATCATAATAAATCTCCTGCCACTGGTCCACTGTCAACTCTTACTGCAGTCTGGCTCTGTTACTTACCTAAAAACACCTTGTATCCAAACATGAATTCATATTCTTATTATTTTTATTAGTACTCCCTACTACCGAGTCTTCCCTTGAGAAACTAAGCTTTTCTTCAACCCTTCTTAAATATAGTTGATACACTAATTTTTATTAGTTTAGAAAACTGTGCTGTTCTTTCCCAATCACTGCACTGGCTACCAATTCTGTATGATACCCATAAACATAATGTGGCAACTGTAAGATCCAAACACCTCCCATCCATTATGTAGAAGACTCATGTAACAAATATGCTCTCCTGCACTGATCAAACATGCATCTGCATGCCCTTTTCCCCCTTCTCCTTTGTTCTCCTGAGTCTGCTTTACCACTTGTTTTTGCTTTCACACAGTATGTAGACTTTGTAAGCTTCTATACTTCTTTTTATTCTCCATTATAGCTGTCTTTGTCTTTTTGGAATAGTGCTAAATGTTCTGTCACAGAAGCCAGTCTTATTTCTACTATATAATGTTTGTTTTTTGTGTAGCTCCCTGTGTTTTGACACGAACTGTCAAGTCCTTGCTCTTCCACACCTAGCTCTACCATGCTTGTGAATGTTTTTTTTTAACTTGTAAAAAACTCAGAAAACATCTGCAGTATGTTTAAAACCTGGAGTTAACTTCTTTGAATTCTACTACTTGTATCTTTGTGAATTCAACAGCTTGTTGATCTTCTCAGGTCATCAAGCCATCATAGTCTCCATACAGACTGGATTTCAGGAATTATGTACCTAACACAAAGCAGTTTTTGAGATCTAACATTTCATCTGGGGTATTTTATCTGACAATTGGAAGAAGTGGCTTGGAAAAGCTTCAAAAGTTTTCAACATTACAGAACAAGCTCTGTTGAATATGACTAACCACTAATTGATACTTCATCTGTTTCTTCTGTTTTTTCTCTCTGCTCCCCTTCCTACTTTCAGTTATCCCCCTGCATTTGCATTTGTTTTGGTTTTCAGTGTGCATTTTCTTGTCCCAATCAGTGTTCTCTTGCTTCTATCTTCTGTACCGCCTGACCTCAGCCTTCACATACTGTGCATCATCTGTGGTTTGCACTGTCTCTCACCCATACATCCAACCTCTTGTTAACCACTGTCATCCCTTCTCTGCCCTGAACTACCTGCCATGCTCCTCTCCACTCCTTCTGTGACTCATATTGCCCTTCTGTTTGCTTATTATGGGGATGAATACCTTTAGTGTCAGAGCAGGTTCCATACAATTAAATCTAAACCAATTGAAACTGACACACAATTGCACCACAGTTAAGTGTTATTTAAGCTGGCAGATATGGCATAGCCCCAGGTCAATATAATATAATTAAGTTAATTTTATTAACGCCCTGACAGGTTTTAAATGTTGACTATGTCCCCATTGTGGAAATTTTCTTTCAGATCTGAAATGCTGTGTATGTATCCAAAAAGCAAGATTTCTGTCAAATTCTGTCAAAATCTCAACAGAAATTGTAAACCTTTTTTACTGCCTTTGTCCCAATTGGAGGGTTTTTCCAAGATCTCCTGTTTTAAAACCAAATAAACAAAGTGGGGAGATTGACCGTCATTGCCTCTTCTGACACCTAAGGTTTTAACCCTTGTCAGACATTAAGTCTGGCAGAGTTGACGTTTAAAGCGAAACTGAGCTCAGACTATGCACACTAGAGTATTTATAGGATTTAGTTATTGATCAACTGTAAAGGCACTTTGAAATGTGCTCAATCACCCCTGTATCCATAGGTACTGTGGAGAGAAACAAGGAAGTTTCAGCTTTTTTTTCAATGAGACCAGATCCTGTCTGACTTCTAATGCAGATGCATAGTATGTGTTATTGGGCTGTTAGACACCAATTGAAACCTGACTCCACAGTCTTTGTTGTGATCTTTGACGACCTTTGAAAATGAATTACTTCACAGTACATGCAGTTAGAGAGGTCAATGATGGCTTGTTTTACCGCTTGTTGTAAATACTTACAATAGCCTACAGCACGGGTGTCAAACTGGCGGCCCTCCAGCTGTTGCCAAACTACAAGTCCCACAAGGCATTGCAAGATTGACAGTTACAAGCATGAATCCCAAAGGCAGAGGCATGATGGGACTTGTAGTTTTGCAACAGCTGGAGGGCCGCCAGTTTGACACCCCTGGCCTACAGTCTGGATACACATGCACTTTAAAGAGGAACCTCACCACTTTTTAAATAATACAACAAAAGCACCCATATGAATTTTTAGTACTGGCAAAGGCAAAAACTCAAAATGCATCAGCTGTTAAAAATGAATTAGTCACTCCCATTCAGAATCACTGTGCATAAGACTGATCTAAAAGACCTATTCACTTAGAGCAAAAATAGGTAGAACTACATCTAAGTTTGTTAAAATCCTTGCAATGTATGTTGTACATAGATCACTGAGACAGGATGTTCTTTCCCCCAAAGTGGAGTTACTTTTGAATGAGAAAAATTTTAAATTCTTGAAAGTTGGCCACTAAAATATAAGTCATCACTTGTTTTTTATACTTGACTAAAACGATTCTGAAGCCAAATACGTCAAATGCTATACCAAAAAAATACCCTACTTTTCCCTAATACCAATCTCAATAATTAAACAGACCACACCTATTTGTAATGTAATGGCCTTAGCTGTTTTTTAATATGCAAACAAAGAAAGGCCAAAGGTCATTGAAAGTCCTTATGCGCTCACCTACATTATATGTGAGTGGATGTTGTTTTAAATTTTTGCTTAAACACTTTGATACCACTAATGTCCTCCTGTTCTACTACAATCTTTAGAGCAGCTGAATTTTTTCAAGATCTTGACTGTGGAACTTCAGTCAGTTTCTATTGTGACTTTGGATGGATTTTGAGCACCATTATGCAATTTGAATCCCCCCTTACATTTAAAGACATTACATAAACATTTTATGGACATTTATGATTTTTTTGTGATTTCTGACAAGCTTTTATTAAGATTATAGTTTTTCACCTGTTGCTCTACAGTTTATATCTTTTTGATTTCCTATATACATGTTAAAGCCGAATAAAGGTCACTTTTATTTAAATTGACCCTACAGGGGCAATGTTTCTTTGCTTTCTGTGTGGAACTGGAATGAGAAAAGAAGGGAATGGGTATCACCAGGACATAAAAATATGGAAAATAATCAAATGCATCCCAAAAGTTTTAGTCCTCTTTATTCCATCAATAGTAAATGTCAGGAGAATGTACTGCTCCACCCACGGTAGCTGCTGGTCACATTGCAGGATTCTGGTTTTGGCTGAGCTGCACTCTCCCCGTTTGACTGTGCTCCTGCAGATTAATTGCTAGACACAGTCTCTGGTTGGTGATAAAACATTTTTTAAGCCTGCCATACACTCAGCGTCATGTTTGTGATAGCGTTTGGAACACGTGCTTCATGCACCATTTCCCTGCCTTGTTCCCGTGCTTGGAATTAATCTTTGCCCGACCCCTGCCAGCTAGTTTTTATTTCCTTGTTATCAACCTTGGATTTGACTACGTTCTGAACTCAGCTTGCCTTTTGACCGCGGATTTGATCCGGTCTACTCTCTGAACGCTGCCTGCCTTGAACCTGGGCTGCCACTGACCACTCTGCCTGTCTGACAACTGCAAGTACCTGTTCACTGTGCTTGGTTCGCACCTGCCCCAGCATGGTAGCCAAGCACTATGGTATTGTGTATAAGACCTAAGAGCAACTGAGTACCAGTAGGTCTGCTTGCCTTATGAGAAAGGGAGCTGCTATAGGTGAAGAACACAGAAGCCTGCTATAGTGCCTGACTACCAACACTAGAGATAGGCATGACAGTAACTTTTTTTTTTTTTTTTTAATAGAAAAGTGTTTTTGCTGCTGTTTATGTCCCATTTGGAGAAATTTGCCATCATTTATTGTCCTGGTGACAGGGTATTCTAGAGACAGGAAATTAGTCGAAATCTTCCTAACGGGGATACCTCTAGTAGTAAAAACCTGAAAAAAAGTGCTAAACCTTCCCCATCTAATCCAAAACAAAAAATGTTTTGACTTGAATTGGACTTATAGAACAACATATAAGTATCTTTACTATTGTTTAAAGTTTGCTATGCACTCCTCTGTATTACTATGTGCAGTACTACACTGTTGCTCCTAATTCAGTACCACATTATATATACACTCGCTATTGCTCCTAATAAACTCATATAGCCTCAACTTAGAGCACTAATCCTTTAAAGGAGACATTTAAAGAGAACCTATAGTGACTTAAGAAAATAAAAGTTGAGTTTTAGATTTTTAAGTGACACTAAGATGCGAGCCCTTGTTTGTGACTTTAGAATCAATGGATACTCATTTAGTTTCATGCTTTTCTTGAGGCTAGTTATTGATTGCTCTTAAACAGCTGTGCTTAAGGTGTTAGTGTAATGGAAATGTAGGTGACAAAAATATGTGATAACTACAGATGTGACAAATAGAAAATGAAATAGCAACAGATACAACACGTTTGGCATTTCTTTTGCATTTTGTGCAAAGCCTACATGGAATTAAAGCTATTCAGGCAAAAAAAAATAATAATATGACATAGTTTGCACATGGTACTCAAGTTTATTTTTAGCACATGCTTTTAAAGTTTATCGATTGAATGAAAAAAAAAAAGGGTTCCAGTCACAACAGCTACCACATTCCCAGCATGTTTAATCAGCATTGCATGGATAGCTCATAAACTGTTTTTGGGTTAAACAAAGGTTGTGTGCAGTGAATAGTTTTTATCCACAACCTACAGAAACTGTCACAAAGCTTTGCAGAACATGGCATTTTCTAACATCTAGTGCATCAAAATCTAAAAGCAGACATGCATAAATATCTATTCACATAGGAACACATTTATTGATTCTAGGAGCATTCCTAAGCCTGAATTAAATTACATTCACCACCCTTTCCCTAGAAATCCTTCTCCAGATTAATGTTAGTTATAACGTGAATCTGCCATAGCTGAAAAGGCCAGAATCAATGTACACAAAGGAGAATTTCAGGCTTAGATCCTCATTTGCAGAGGACGCAGATGAGCGAATGGAATAAAGCGTGACAGGTCTCCATAGGGGTTCAGTGGAGAATCATTGCTAAAGTCAGTGTTTCACTATATGAGAATGGCAATTTTTTTAATCAAATTGGTGCCAGTAAATTTAGGATTATCCATGTTATTTTGTGAACACTACCGAGAACTGGATTTCTTATTGAAGAATTGAAATATGAGATAAAAGTTCTCAATGCAATGCTGTGTCCTGGGACCAGAGAACAAGGGAGATGGCACCATAGAAGTCTATAGGGCCATAATGTGCCAGTGCATTCAGGAGAGTGAAACTTGTAATGCTGGATATGAACAAACACTAGATATCAGTAAGTATGCATTTGTGAAAGGGGAATGGGTAATTTAGATCATGGTAAAGGGGGAAAAATGTAGGTGTCATAAAATGCATTTATCCTTTAAAAAAACAGGAACAATTGAGTACTGTCCGTCATACTTTTTTTATTTGCACTAACATACAATTTTGAGGACAAGCTTTCGGGGAATGTCCCCTTCTTCAGGTCTAAGCAGTACTGAAACAAGATTTAGCAGAATGTTGGCAGAAGCTTGTCCTCAAAATTGTATGTTAACGCAAATAAAAAAAGTATCACAGACAATACTTAATTGTTCCTGTCGCAAATTCACTAATATGCCTACAATCACCTCCTTTAAAAAAACAAATTCTAAAGTCTTTCAATGACCGTTAGACATTCTCTGAATGCACACCTGCTGCAACCATCAAAAGTGGGGTTATATTCCCCTTGTTGGAATTTTTTTTTTAATTAGAACAGATGAAATCTTCCAGTGAGGACACATTTCCATGACAATTATCTAAAAGGGGAATTACCATCATTTTGTAGAGGTTTCCTCTCATTTCCTGATGCTTCTCTAAAATGTAAAGGGGAATCTTCCCAACTGGACAAAGACAGCTAAACAAATGTACAGGAGTTGTAACCCTTTCCTTCCAAGCAGAAAGAAAGCCGGAAACTATGGTTGGGAGGTCACTTTGGCAAGCTCTCCAAAAATACAAAAAGGAGGGTGGGTAAATCCATTAAGCTTCACCCAAGCTGAAATATCTCTTTTGGGTGGACTGGCCTTTAAACCTCCAATAGATTTGAAGAGGCGACATAGAAGAGGTGTTAGAAGAGGATGTGAGGGGGGTAATGGGTTACATTTGCCAAATATGCCCTGTGTTGTTTGTTATCCAAACCACAGAGGTTTTATTTAACCACTTCCGGTCTGCCTGCTCGCAATGTACTGTGGACAGGCAGTAACTGCAGGCAAAGTGACGTACCCATACATCGCTTTGCTCTTCTGGGTTTAGCGTGTGCATGCGACCCCCCGCTATTATTTGTTGTAGGTGGTGTATGTCAGCAGGTCTTGGCCAGTGATCTTGGCCAGGACTCTGCCGATCTCCTACAGTGAATGGAGATGCAGAGCTGTGCCTGTATTTGTAAATACAGGCATAGGATCTAGCTGGTTCTTTCCTGGAACCATTTTGTTCCAGAAAGAGAAGAAAGACATCACACATGAGTAAAAGCAGCACACTGCACCCACACACATAAGAGACATTTTAACCCCTTGATTGCCACATTTAACCCTTTTATTGTCCCCTGCCACCCTGCCAGTGCCATTAGTACAGTGTGTGTGTAAAATATTTTTCAATGATTACTGTATTAGTGCCACTAGTGACGTCAGATAGCATCAGGGTCAGTTAGCATCCCTCCTAGCCAGGGTCAGCTAGTGTTAGATTGTCCACACAATATCACACTCACGCTATAGGTTGCTGATCACCGTCATTACTAGTATAGTGTTTGTATTGATCACGAACAAAAATATACCAGTGCCCCCTTAGTATGTTTCCCCAAAAACGCAGTGTTAGCCTCCTGATCATCTCCGTTCACTGCCAACACTAGTGTTTAGCCCCAACGTTCCCCCCCCACCCCTAACAAGAAATGCAGTGTCAGTATAATTTCTGATCAATGTCAATGTAATACATTGCACACAAAACCGCAGTGTTCACAGAATCAGGCCTGATCTCTGTTAGCACTTGCCCATAAATTTTTTTCTTCATTAACAGCCAGGTGCTCTTTTTCCAATGAGTCTCACTAGGTACCTGCAAATTTAGAGTCGAAAATGTCCAACAAAGATACACTAGTGAAGTGAAGGCCTACAGGATTCTGAGCATGTCAGGTGAGAGTGAAGGGGAAGACTCCCTGACACAATCAGTATCAGAATACAAACCTGTAGATAGCAGCGGCACCCTGACAGGTAGCCCGGACGATGGAGAAGAGGTCCCTGTTAAGACCATACGTACCCGACCCCATGAAGCTGAAGTGTTAGGATCGCATGACTTGTCTCAAATACAGCAAAGCGCCTGTACTAGTGCCGCACTACCTTTTGTTGAACTGGCAAGCACCAGCGGCCTAGTATATCCTGGTGTTTTTTTTATACCAGCACTGCAGTATCACTTGTCCCATAAGGGCAGTACAAGCTGGTCCAGTGGCGAGCACAAGTAGTGTCTGGCAGCTACCAAGAATTCACACACAGGCCAGTAGAGCCCCTAGTGTCCTACCGGATGTGCTTGCAAATCCTCATCGGTAGCTCACAGATTCTGCAGCACCCATACTTCCCCCATTTACTGCCCAACCCAGATTTCAGGTGGGAGCAGCAAATTTAACTACTCACCTTGATTTTATGGAGCTCTTTTTCACAGAAGATTTGTACAATTCGATTGTGGGCCAAAGCAATTTATATGCTCAACAATATATCACCGCAAACCCAAACTCAAACCTTGCCAGACCAATCGCATAGAAACCCATTACGGTTATGCATTTCAGCGACACACTGTCATCCTTGGGGTGACCCTGAACATGACATGCTCTAAAAATTCGGCCCCTCATACACCACCTAAGAAATTTGCAGATGTGTATATGCCCCAGCAAAACATCTGCGTGCATGAGTCCCTCATTCATATTACTGACTGCCTTGCATTCAAACAGTACATCCCCAGTAAGCGTGCCAGAATTGGGGTAAAATTGTATAAGCTTTGTATAAGCTTTGGAATTGGCTCATGTGGCACCGTGCAACCTAATCGTGGGGGCTTCCCCCAACAGCTTGTAAATACCCGAGTTAGAAAGGGGGAGAAAGCCTGCTTGAGGAATGATGAATTTCTTGCAGTGAAGTGGAAGGACAAACGGGATGTTTCCATCCTGTCTTCCACTCACGCAGACGCGACAGTCCAAATTAACACGGTATCTGGTGTTGTTGAGAAACCCCTCTGTGTCCACGACTATAACCTTAACATGGGAGGGGTGGACTTCAACGACTAAATGATGAATCCGTACCTAGTTTCCCAGAAAGAGCGACACTGGTACAAAAAGGTGTCTATTTATTTATTTCAATTGGCTATATAAAACACTTTTGTAATTTACAAAGCAACTGGATGAAGTGGATCCTTCCTAAAATTCCAGGAAGAGATCACGGCACTTTTGTATCCAGAAGGTGCTGTGGCCCAATCCTCAAATCCCCACACTTTTTCTGGCAGAGATTTCTTCTTTTTTTCATTCAGCCCACAGGCTGCATAAAAAAAAAAAAAAAAAAAAAAAAAAAAAAGAACATAGCATATACACCCAACAAGGACCAGCGACATACTGGTATATCACTGGATTTTGAGTGTTACAAGGCATCATCATGGTATCGTTTTTTTTCAGTCAGCGATCGGCTTTCATGTAAAAGCAATTGTAGTGGCTAATTAGCTGCAGGATTGCTTTTACAAGCAGCTGAAGAAGATGCCTTCGCTGCCTTCTCGGGCAGTCCTATGCCATCAGGGGAACCTGAGAATGCAGCTGGTATTTCTGCCAGCTGATCATAGAGCTGATTGGAGACCGGAATGGTGTCAATCATCTCTATAGTCTAAGAAAGCTACGAGCATTTTACCACTTCAGTTTCACAGGATATAAACAGCGCCATTTGTAAATTGGGAAAGCATCTGATCACATCGATCTTGGTGAGATTAGATAATGTAAGGGCAGAGGAGATATCTAGAGTCTGATAGACTCCAGATTTCTCAAAAAAGAATATATGACAATGTCCATTGAAGTTATAGGGGATATTTGTATTCCCTGTGATAGCATTAAAAGTGATTAAAAAATATGAAAGGGACCGTGTAAAAATTAAAAAAAAAATCAAACAAACCCCCCAAAAAAATAGCACCCTCGCCCCCCCCCCCGCATATGTGTGCGCGAGAATTGACCTGTGCCAGTATGTAAACAGCAGTTGCACCATGCATGTGAGGTATTGCCGGGAACGGCAGATCAAGGGCAGGAATTCTTACACTAGACCTCCTCTGTAAATCTAAAATGGTATCTTGTAAAGGCTTCTAAATCATTGCCTATGGATATTAAAAATGTATGCAGTTTGTCGCCATTGCACTGGGCATGCGCAGTTTTTACTCGGCATACTATCATCTTTTATATTTTACCAAATAATTGGCCGATATATTGTGTTTTGTGCATTAACAGTAAAAAAAATTTATTTTTTTCAAAAGATTTGTGTTTGAAAAATTGCTGTGTGAGTACTATGTGACACAAAATTGCAGCACCCACCAGTTTGTTTACTAGTGTGTCTGCTTTAAAAAATATAATGTTTGGGAGTTCAACGTAATTTCCTAGCAAAAAATACTGATTTTTTTCATGTGAACAAAAAGTGTCAGAAATGGCTTGGTCTTCAGGAGGTTAGAGAGTGATGCGGGGCATAAACTTCTAAAGCTGGGCATACAATGTCCCCACCCCCCAAAATAACCCCTTTTTGAAAAGTAGACACCACAAACTATTTGCTGAGAGGCATTTTGAGTAAAAAAAAGTGTTCATTTTGTTACCATTTTTTGGAAAATGACAAAACAAAAATATACATATATATTTTTTTTTTACACAGAATTGCCACTTAAATAATTTATTGCTCACACATGACATAGGCATATGTGGAATTACTCCCCAAAATACATTTTGCTACTTCTCCTGAGTATGGGGGTACCACATGTGAGAGACTTTTTGACAGTCTAACCAAGTACAGAACCCCAAAATCCAATAAGTACCTTCAGGCTTTTAAAGGGCTTTATTTCCTCATTACACTTCCTGACTACCTATCACAGTTTCGGAGGCCCTGAAATGCCAGGATAGCACCAAACCCCCAAATGACCCCCTTTTTGGAAATCAGACACCCCAAGATTTTTTATAAGAAGCATGGTGAGTATTTTGCAGATCTCATTTGTTGCCACAAGTTTTTGGAAAATGAAGAAAAAAAAACAAAACACTTTTTCTTTTCTTTTTTAACATTTCAAAACCTTGTGAGAAAAAATGAGATCTGCAAAATACTCGCCATGCCTCTTTTTAAATTCCTTGGAGTGTCTAATTCCAAAAAGGGGTCATTTGGGGGGGGGGGGGGATTGGTGCTATACTGGCATTTCAGGGCTTCCGAAACTGTGATAGTGAGGAAGTGAAATGAGGAAGTTACGCACCTTCAGGCTTTCAAAGTGGTCATTGGATTTCAGGCTCCTGTATGTTACTAGGCTCTCAAAAAGTCTCACACATGTGGTATCCCCATACTCGGTAGAAGTAGCAGAATGTATTTTGGGGTGTAATTCCACATATACCCATGGCTTGTGCGAGCAATATATCATTTAGTAAATAGTTTTAACAAAGTGTTTTTGTCATTTTCCAAAGACTTGTAGAAAAAAAAAAAAATCTTCAATGGACTCAATATGCCTCTCAGCAGATAGCTTAGGGTGTCTACATTCTGAAAAGGGGGCATTTGGGGGAGTTTGTACTGTCCTGGTATTTTAGCACCTCAAGAAATGTGATAGGCAGTCAAAAAGTAAAAGCTGTGTAAATTCCATTATCTATACCATAGTTTGTAGACGCTAAAACTTTCACACAAAGCAATCAATATACACTTATTTGGATTTGTTTTACCAAAAACATGTAGCAGAATACATTGTGGCCTAAATTTATGACAAAATTTAAGTTTTTTGGTTATTATTTTATGAGAGAAATGAGAAAATATTTTTTTCTTTTCTTTTTTTTGTTTATAGCATGAAAAATAAAAGTGCACAGGTGATCAAATACCACCAAAAGAAAGCTCTATTTGTGTGAAAAAAAGACTGCATGACCGCACAATTGTCAGTTAAATTAGTGCAGTGCTGTATAGCAAAAAATGGAGTAAATTGCAGTATCTATACCAGCAATGGGCAAACTACGGCCCGGCGGACCTTCTAATCCGGCCCGCGGAGCGTGATACTGTCAGGATGGCTGTCAGGATGTGTGTAGGCGGGGCAGCGTGACGAACGCGAGGGGAGCTAGGCTCCTCTCACAGTCCGCCCTGAAGACCGGTGTACCATGAAAATCTGTCTCCTATGAGGATCTGTCCCCCTCGACGTATCTGCGCATGTGCCGGAGATCGCCGATCGGCTGCTAATGCCTGAAACTGGCACATGCGCAGATACGTCGAGGGGGACAGATCCTCATAGGAGACAGATTTTCATGCTACACCGGAACGGCGCGGGAACACGGCGAGAGGAACGCGCGGAGCAAAGGTAAGTGAATTGACACAGGGGGGACTTAATATGGGGGATGAATTAATATGGGGAATTAATTACTATAGGAGGGATGAATTACTATATGGGGGATGAATTACTATATGGGGGATGAATTACTATATGGGGGATGAATTACTATGGGGGGTGAATTACTATGGGGGGTGAATTACTATGGGGGGTGAATTACTATAGGGGGGGTGAATTACTATATGGGGGATGAATTACTATGGGGGATGAATTACTATGGGGGATGAATTACTATATGGGGGATGAATTACTATATGGGGGATGAATTACTATATGGGGGATGAATTACTATATGGGGGATGAATTACTATGGGGGATGAATTACTATATGGGGGGTGAATTACTATATGGGGGATGAATTACTATGGGGGGTGAATTACTATATGGGGGGTGAATTACTATATGGGGGGTGAATTACTATATGGGGGGTGAATTACTATATGGGGGATGAATTACTATGGGGGATGAATTACTATATGGGGGATGAATTACTATATGTGGGATGAATTACTATGGGGGATGAATTACTATATGGGAGATGAATTACTATGGGGGATGAATTACTATATGGGGGATTAATTACTGTAGGGGGGATGAATTACTGTAGGGGGGATGAATTACTATATGGGGGATGAATTACTATAGGGGGGATGAATTACTATGGGGGATGAATTACTATATGGGGGATGAATTACTATGGGGGATGAATTACTATATGGGGGATGAATTACTATATGGGGGATGAATTACTATATGGGGGATGAATTACTATAGGGGGGATGAATTACTATGGGGGATGAATTACTATACGGGGGATGAATTACTATATGGGGGATGAATTACTATAGGGGATGAATTACTATGGGGGATGAATTACTATATGGGGGATGAATTACTATATGGGGGATGAATTACTATATGGGGGATGATTTACTATAGGGGATGAATTACTATGCTTACTATGGGGGAATATTACTATACTTACTATGGATGACACATACACATCATTCATCTACTCCGGCCCCCGAGTCCAATATATGAACCCATTGCGGCCCTCAAGTCAAAACGTTTGCCCACCCCTGATCTATACCATAGTTTGTAGATGCTATAATTTTTACACAAAGTAATCAATATACACCTAATGAGATTTATTTTTTACCAGACATGTAGCAGAATACATTTTGGCCTAAATTTATGACTACTATGAGTTTACTATATATTTTTTATAGCTGAAAGTAAAAAACATTGGGGTTTTTCAAAATTTTCAGTATTTTTTGTTTATAGCGTGAAAAATAAAAAGTGCACAGGTGATCAAATACCACCGAAAGAAAGATCTATTTGTGTAAAAAAAAGGACATGCATTTCGTTTGGGTGCAGCATTGTATGACTGAGCAATTACCAGCTGAAATAATGCAGAGCTGTATAGCAAAAAGTGGCCTGATCAGGTAAATCCGTTCTGGGAGGACGTCATATGACGTCCTCCCATTTTCACTGCGCATGCACGGCACAACGGTGTGCTGTGTCCCTCGGACACAGCGGATCACAGATCACGGAAAGAGCCGAAGATGTCGGCTCGGTCATGTGATCAGCTGTGTCCAATCACAGCTGATCACATGTAAACAGGGAAATGCCAGTTATCGGCATTTCTCTCCTCTCAAGCTGTCACGCTGACAGCTCAAGAGGAGAGGAGAGCCGGTAATCAGCTTTCCGCGGAGGGGACATGTACACTGATCATCAGGGTACTGATGATCAGTGTAGCCCCAGCAGTGCCACCTGTCAGTGTCCATCAGTGCCTTATGTCAGTGCTCATCAGTGCCTCGTGCCAGTGCCACATCAGTGCCACATTTCAATGCCTACCAGTGCACATCAATGCCACATATCAGTGCCCATCTGAGCTGCCTTTTAGTGTCACCCATCTGTGCCAATCAGTGCCACCTATCAATGCCAGTCAGTGCCGCCTAACAGTGCCATATATCAGTGCTGCCTTTCAGTGCCCATCAGTGAAGCCTGTCCACGCATATCAGTGCCACCTACCAGTGCCTCACCAGTGCCACCTATCAGTGTCCATCAGTGCAACCTATCAGTGCCCATCAGTGCAGCCTCATTAGCGCACATCAGTGAAGGAGAAAAATCACTTATATACAAAATTTTATAACAAAAACTAAGAAAAAACATTTTTTTTTTCAAAATTTTCAGTGGTTTTTGGTTTAAGAAAAAATAAAAAACCCAGAGGCGATTAAATACCACCAAAATAAAGCTCTGTGACAAAAAAAGGATAAAAATTTCATATGAGTACAGTGTTGCATGACTGCACAATTGTCATTCAAAGTGCGACAGTGCTGAAAGCTGGAAATTGGCCTGGGCAGGAAGGGGGTATAAGTGCCTGTAGGCTAGTGGTTAAAGGATAAGTTCACCTTTCATAACATGTTACACCCATATTTAGGGTGTAATATGTAACATGTTATATAAGCACCAGCGGCCTCTCCCCACCGCTCCCCCACTTTGACAGCTAGCAGGGGATCTCCCTCCACCCCCACACACAGTCTGTCAAATTTAAAAAAAAGGCCCTGTGGGGCTGCACCCACCCGGCCATGTCATTCCTCTGTGAATGAGAAACTAAAGTCCCAACAGCCTTGGCAGCTGGTGGCTTGTAGTTCTCAATGAACTACCACGGCACTGTGAATCTTCCTGTCAGTATGTTTGTGTGCCCGTACATCCCGTATGGGCAAGCAGATGTACTGAGAGATCTGCAGGAGACCTGCATGGCACCAGCTATCTGCCATGTGCATTTATTATTTTTTATCAAAGGTGACCTTATCCTTTAAAATTCTAATTAAAAAAAAAAACTGTTGTTGGCAGTATAAGACATTTTCTGGCCCTCAATGAACAAGAATGAAAGACACTGTTATGCCTCTCTCAGATTTATCTTAATTTTGTTACTGAGGTCTGATCTTTCCCTGAACTCATAGCTAAGCTGTACAAACTTCTATCTCCAATCCAATAAGTATACTTTTAATGACCACCAAGGAAGTCAACTAGCCAATAACAGGACTCCCTAGGCAGCAAGAGATGGGCTGAGCTGTGGTTATTGGGATGTGGTCTAAATTTGCATGTCAGAGTACCCCAGCATTCGGGGTTTATAGAATAATCTGTTGAAAATATGGCTGGCATCCGGGAAAGACTTAACTGTACAGTAAGTGTTGGTTTTGTACTTTTAGTTATCACCACATACATTTTAATATGCCTTTTACTAAGGAACGTGTGAACACTGTGTAAGCAACTATAAAGCTGCACAAAAACCCAAAATTGCATGGTCTGCTCTAACCCGTCGTTCACATATCTGCAGCCATGTGGGCCGCATTTTGCACAGGCACAAGAGCCCATTCATTTGAATGGACTCCCGTGCCCAGGAACACGCAGGGAAGTCCCTGCACTTCTTTGGAAAAAGCAGTCTGCACGGGATCTGAGGTTCCCAGTATGTTTGCGATTTCCAGTGCGGGCGGTGTGCTATTAAAATTAATGGCACCCACCCACAGGTCCGCCTTCCTCTGTGCAGGTGCACATATTTTTGTGCGGATCCGCAGCGGCACCACCCGCACAGATGTGAACCTAGCCTAAATGTACAGTATATTACAGACTTATACTTTCAGTGCGTGTTTATTCCAACAGTGTTTATAATGTAAATAATTAAATTGAATGTAAGCAGTTGAATTTCAATGACAAATAGTTGCAGTGCAAGCAGTTGGATTTTTCTATTAAATTGAAAAAAAAA
The DNA here is from genome assembly GCF_062004578.1 of Staurois parvus. Lineage (NCBI taxonomy): Eukaryota > Metazoa > Chordata > Amphibia > Anura > Ranidae > Staurois > Staurois parvus. The sequence goes on from NW_028318332.1 coordinate 35,856, forward strand.
AGGTTCTACATTTGCTGCCACAAGCTTTTTATTAAATTTGCTGTTTTCATATTTGAAGTTTCATTAACCCCTTCCCGCCGACGTCACACAAATATGCTGCCTCACAGAACTGGGATTTTTTCCATAAGGCAGCATATTTGCATACAAAGACCAGGGTGTCACTGAGAGCATCGGGTCCTGTTCTAACGATCAGGATGTGGGACTCCCGATTGCGGGTCACATGATCGCTGCGATAGCCTCTGATTGGCTATCACAGTGATCAGTAACTGAACAGCCCACCCCACTTTTTTTCTCTGTGAATGGAGGAGAGAAAATAAAGAAAAAATACCTAGATCAAGGTTTGATCTAGTTAAGTGCCTGGGTTTTTTATTTTTTTAAATTAGCATCAGTGTGTTTTAGGTAAAAAAAACAAAAACAAAATGCACACTATTGTTTCTGGGCCGTACTGTGGGTACTGACAACAAATAACATACACATATATGGTATTGCTGTGATCGGCAAGAGCTGGAAAATGTATTTTGGGTTGTTGTTTAGTGGTAGGTTATGGTAGTAACAAGAAACACACCGCTAAATTTAAAAAAAAATTTTTTTTTTACTATTTTGGACAAGTTTTCCTTTGATAACAAAAAAAAAATCAGGAGATATCTATTACTATTTACCACCAAATGAAAGGCTAATTTGTCCTGAAAAAAAAACAAGGTATAATTGATATGGATGTACAAAGTAGTTGTGATAATATGTACCATTTTACTAACACATGTCAAAGATTGAGATTAGGCATTAGGGTTTGTTTTACCCTGAGGCATGAAGGGGTTAAGAATAAAATAAAATCCTTTCATTACTTTCTGAATACAAGTAATATAGTTTTTGTACATTTTGTAGCAAAATATGGTTTAAGCAAAACACGAGGAAAATAACTAAATACTGTATAATGCTGATATATAATGTGTATTATATATTATAGTGTGAGGCCCTGTCACTATGAAAATGGTTGTTAAAAGGTCAGAATTCACATGTATGCAGAATGGGGATCTCCAGTATTTCAATTATGACTGGGGAAAATTGTTCTTACAGCTTTCTCCAGATTTTGGTATTCCCAGATTGGGCTCCATAGTTTGGAGATTTTGGGAGGGAAGAAATCTCCAACCCTGTGTCCAGTTGTTGCTAAAGACCATCAGGGTGTGTGTCCATATGCTCACAGCCCTTATAATGATAGGCTTGGGCATAGTTCAGAGCTTCAGTTAGGAAACAGTTGTGCTTCACCCAGTAGACAGGTCTGCTTTGTAGAGGGGACAGGTGTGTTCCACCCAAAAGCCAGGAGGTCTCGGGCTAGAAAACTGGAGGTCTTCAGACAGGCCAGGGCGTGTGCCCATTCAGTAGGGTGCTACAACTAAAGACAGGGAGCCAGGAGAGCTGGGTGAGACAGTCTGAGGGACCAATTAAAAGCCAAAGGCCAAAGTTTGTGCCCTGAGGAGTGGCACTGCTGAAGACAGGGACAGGTGGTTAGGTATTATTTTGACTGTTTGTTTTGATGGTGAAGATTCCTGCATGGTAAACACTCATGGGAAGGACTTTGCTTTATTTTTAAATAAAAGTAGGATAGCAAGCCCTAAAACCACAGTTTACACCAACTGAATACATTGCCTAAACTCTGCTGCTGAAGACTTGAGTCCAACGAGTTGGAGACTTATCTATCTACATTCACAGTTTAGACTCGCTTGACTCACTGGAAATGCTACCATCACTGAGCTAAACAAATATATATATATATATATATATATATATATATATATATATATATATATACACACACTATGTATATACTGTATATAGTTTTTTTTCTCATCTTCTACAGTTTATAGGTCTGTCCAGCCAGTCTTGTGATTGACATACTTATCTGCTACTGAGCTCTACTTTCCTGCTTATTGGAAATGAATGGTTATGCTGCATCACTTTCCATTTGCAACATACAAAGCTATGGAGCTCCATTAGGAAGTAGAGATATACGTTTCTGTATTTTAACTAAAAACGTAGCTGTTTGCCTGGAGTTCCACCTTACAGTTAATTTGTAACATGAATGACTTTTTGCTTTGCTCTAAAGAATTTAAAAAGGACACTGTTCCTCTTTGTCTGCCAGGAGACCTTTAATAAACTGTGGTATGTGTTGTAGTATCTATTAGGCCAGCTTCCTATAGACTTCACAGCAAGAGGGACACTAGTTACAAAGAAAGTTGCCTGGGGCTCAGCATACAGCACTTCTGTTTTTTTCGTATAAAGTGTGTTTGGTGGCATTTCCTAAGCCTCAGAAGTTCTCTCTTGTTATGAAATAAGCAGGAAGCCAGAGACAGCATAGTTCATGGCATTCATGCTATATTAAAAGCTCTGTCTACCAAGTCAATGGCTACAATCCAGTTAAACATGAAAATGTTAAAACTGACAACAGGAACAGCAGCCTGCCTGCCAAGTTATGTAAACACTGCCATTCGATTTGTGCAGCTGGCTGCCCCATTAGTTGAATTCCAAAGGCTGCAGGTATTCTTAAATGTCTGTTGGGAAAATGCAACTGGCCAAAAAAGGTATCCCTGAAAAAGAAGCGAGTAACAACTGTAACAGAACAGGTAATCAGTCAAATGATCAGACAAAGAGTAACTATAACCTGCAGTTCACTAAACAAATAAAATGAATATACAAGCAGTAATGCATAACATTCCGAATGGCAAAGATCATGCATACACTGCAGAATAATACAAAAACGTTTATCAAAGCTGCATAAACAATGACTTTTCACAGTAATGTATCTGTGTCTCAGTCAGGGTAATGTGGTTGTATAGTATAGTCTATATAAGATTCTGTTACAACTGAGAGTCAAGCTGTGAATCACTACTTCAGGAAAACAGCCCAGAACACAAACCGCTACTTGTGATTATTCTCAAAAACAGTTTAGGGTAGTTCTGGTACCACAGGTGAACAGCTAAAAGGATCCAAGGTCAGGGGACACAGCAGTGGGGGCCACCCAACTGGAAACAGGCTACTCTGTTAGCAATCAGCCCCCCCCCCCCCCCCCACAGTAGCTACATCTTTTAGAGGTACTGCATGCATTTGGGCTCTGGCTTGGCTCTCTGCACACAGGCATTTACAGTGAAGTGCCTCTCCCCTGGCTGAAGATCACTTTCTTATCTACCTTGGCCACATCAGGTGTGACCTTCCAGAGATTCTAAGGGAGAAGGGCTGAGGAACCTATCTTCCCTGGGTATGTCCAGAAACCCAGGGAGTTGTAGGAAAGGGGCCCACACTTACATCAGAACACCTTGAGTAAATGGGCACTCTGCTACACAACATACCTCTCCTGCTACATTGAAGAAAAATGTTATTCTGTTCAGAAAGTGACACTTGAAGAAATGTCAACCTCCTAGCCCACAACTGCACTCAATGGTTTCTTTCATAATCTCTACATCACCACTCCAATTCACTCCAGTAGGGGAAAATGAGGAGAAATTTTCTAATAGAGACAGCTGTTCTAAGGACAATTGTCTACTGCTGGCTTCACAATTATGCATTGTAGTTACCAGCTTGTTACATGTGTTTGCGTTGCAGAGCCATTAATTTTCAATGGTACAACATACTACAGCTTGCTATCATGCACCTGCATTACAGTGCACGGTAGCATAGTGTCATTCATTGTGGTGCACTGCATCAAAAAAAATAAAAAAAATTTAAAAAAAGGTGCCTGGAGCACATTCAAATGAATGGCCTGTCTTAACATAATTTAAATTAATAACTGTGCATTAAGACAGCACATCAGTGAAAACATTGTAAAGAAAGTTTTAGAGGGGATATTTTGTCACTGTATAGAGATTTCTTTCCTCCTGTATCTCTGGGAGAGGAGGTGAAGGATCATCTCCTACTAGAAACACATACTAAAAACAATGGAACCTAACAGGGTTCTTCTTCTTCTTATTATTATTACATCGAGTTTATATAGCGCCAAAGGGTTTGCTCAGCGCTGTACAATAGAGGGGGGGACAATACATGAAACAGTACAGCAACAACAAACAGTACACGAGGGGTTAGAGGGCCCTACTCTTTCGAGCTTACAATCTAGAAGGGAGGGGGTAGTGGGGGATGGAGTGGTAGGAGGAATGAAGGAGAACGGCTGTTAGGTGAGGGTGGGGTAGGCTTCCCTGAAGAGGTGGGTTTTCAGGGAGCACCTGAAGGTGAGAAGGGAAGGTGACAGTCTGATGGATTGGGGTAGTGAGTTCCAGAGGATGAGGTCGCAGTCGTGCGTGGGAGGAGGAGACCAGGGAGCAAGATAGAAGGAGGTCCTGTGAAGAGCGAAGGGTACAGGTAGGGTGGTACCTGGGAATCAGGTTGGTGAGGTAGTTAGGGGCAGTGTTATGAATGGCTTTGTAGGTCAGAGTGAGTAGTTTGAATTTGATGCATTGGGCGATAGGGAGCCAGTGGAGGGATAGGCAGAGGGGGGTGGCAGAGGTGGAGCGGCTGGTGAGGTGGATGAGTCTGGCTGCTCAATACTCTATCCAAACAAAGTTTCGGCTTTTACACACACTTTAACCACTTGCCCTATTGAGGATTTACCCCCCTTCCTGACCAGGCCATTTTTTGCATTAAGGCGCTTGCATGGTCATGCACCGCTGCACCCAAATCAAATTTACGTCCTTTTTTCCCCCATGAATTTAGCTTTCTTTTGGTGGTATTTGATCGCCTGCGCGTTTTTTATTTTTCATGCTATAAAAAAAGAACGACAATTTTGAGAAAAAAACATTTTTGACTTTTTGCTACTAACGATGTCCAGAAAAAAATAAAAAAAATCTAATTTCATCATAAATTTAGGCCAAAATGTATTCTGCTACATGACTTTGCTAAAAATAAATCCCAATACGTGGAAATTAATTGGTTTACGTGAAAGTTATTGCATTTACAAATGGCGTATATATTGGAAATTTTTTTTTTTACTGGTAATGGCGGCGATCAGCAACTTATAGTGGCACTGCAGCGGGCATTATGACACTGGGGGGAACTGACTTTGTGTCTCTGACATCCCCAGTGACACCAATACAGTGATCAGTGCTAAAAAAAAAAGCACTGACACTGTACTAATGGCACTGGACAGGAAGGGGTTAACGTGAGGGACAATCAAAGGGTTAACTGTGTGCTGGGAGTGTTTTACTGGAGGGTGATGTGTTGGTGCTTCACTGTAAGCACACTACTCTGGATGGCTGTGTTGTGCAAAGCCATCCAGAGCAGTGTGCCTAAGCCAACAGGGAGGAGAACTGTTAGTAAACAAAGCAGCCCTCCTCCCCATCGGAGATCCTCGGTAATCACCGGGCACCGGCCCGGTGATTGACAGCTGCGGCTCACACGCGCTCTCTACCCAGAAACAAAAAATCACGTATGTGATTTTGTGCACCCCTGCCGCCCTGTAGCGATATATCTGCTATAAGGCGGTCAGAATATGGTTAAGAAAGCTTCTGCACTATCACAACAGCTGCAACTCTCAAAGTTTTAAAACTCTTTGTTTCTACATTCAATCTGAAACTGTATATATTTACAGAAGCAGAAACATTTACTCAATACACATGCATATCTATAGGGATGAAGGGGTTTATTTACTAAAGCTGGTGCACTCAGAATCTGGTACAGCTGTACATGGAAGCCAATCAGCTTTTAACCTCAGCTTGTTCAATGAAGCTTTAGCAATAAAACCTGAAACCTGATTGGTTTTCATGCACAAGATTCTGAGTGAACCAGCTTTAGTAAACAAACCTCTCTAAACCAGTGATCACATACCCAATAATATGAATGGAAAGAAAGAAAAACAAACACCAGACTTATGCTCAACCTAAATAAATCAAATATTTTATGTATCTCTTAAAAAAGTAAGAGACCCAGCAAATTGCTCAACACTCATGAAATGCAAAGTGAAAACTCTTTATTGAAAAACCTAGACTATACAAAATCCTGCTGTCTAATAAATAAGCAATGCTGGTTTTATATATTAAATAGTAGGTTTTTGTATAGTTTAGGTTTTTCAATAAAGAGTTTTCACTTTGTATTTCATGAGTGTTAAGCGATTTGTTGGGTCTCTTACTTTTTTCAGGGATACATAATAGATTCGATATATTGAGGTTGAGCTCAAGTCTGGTTTTTATGTTTTTCTTCTATGTACTGTATATGCATACCAACAATTCCCTTGTGTTACACAATATATTATAGTTGTTTTTTTTATCCTTCTTAAATAGGGTCTTGAAGACACATATTATGTATACTTTTGATTCAATAATATGAATGGAAAAACTTTTTTAGCAAATGATTGATTGAAGCAGCTTCACTATATTTACTAAGCTCAATAAACATTAACTTTGCTAAGTGAACAGACTCTACTCCTTTAGTAAATCAACCAGCATGATCCTGTTGATTCACCTGAAATCAGTGAGCTCCCTTTAATGCCAGCATATTATTGCAAGCCTTGTTAACAGTAATTGCAATGAGCCTGCAAAAACTCCCAATAGTGGTTAATTTACATTTCTTTTATTTAAAGGAGAAGTTCACCTTTCACATGTTAGATGTTCAGGGTGAAACATGTAATGAACACACTGGCCCCTACATGATTCCCATTGTGACAGCTAGCAGATACAGTGACAGGTCAGAGGGAGACCTGCATAGCACCAGCAATCTGGTGACATGCTTTAGACGCTCAGGAAACAAAATATACTAAATGCCTACAAAAAAGTGCATTCTTTATTTTTTGTTAAAAGGTGAACTTATTCTTTAAGGCAATAACAAATTATGTGGGATAAAGCTTGAAAAATTGCTTACCTATCACAAATTTATAGAATAAACACTGCAATAATAACTCAGAATATGTTTTTACTGAAACTATAGTGCACTTTGGCTTATATTAAATTGCAATGTGATGCATAAAAACTAAGTAAAGAGTCCAGCACATAAACCCCTTACAGCAAATCCTTTTTTAACCCCTTGCCGCCTCTCCTTTAAGAGGATCTTAAAGCAATCCTTCCAATCATGTGAATGCTGGATTGGCTGTCAAAGCAGTCCATGATTGGAAGATACTGATAATAAACAATGACTTAGAGATGACAGCTTAGTCACTGTGCTGGGAGCATGCAGTGAGTGCTCTATCAGCACAGAAAGCTGCTTCACATGGAGACATATGTGCGGAGGCTTGGAATTAAAACTCACCCATCCAACCATCACATCACATGTACAGCCAGCAGAAACAGGTTAAAAAAAAAGCAGAAACAGGTTAAAATAAAAATGCCCAAAAATTTGAATCTCCATCTTTAGCTATGGTCAAGTAACTGACAATACCTGCATCTTTCTCTCGAGAAGGGGGGCAGTGTCTACTGATATATCTCCTTGCTATCATGCTGTAACCCTGGAGGTGGTGACAGCGCTATCTCTTTGGCTGACAACACCACTAAGGTTGAGGATACAGGCATGATGATGTCACTGATCTATGGAACTAGAAGAGACAGCTAGGGGGGCTGACAACCATGACCACAGATACAGCAGCTGAGAGTTATGGTTGATGGCCCTCTACAGGAAATTAGGGCTCCATGCCTACACTGGGAGAATAAATATGTTAGTAATCAGAAAGAAAGATAAAAATACACATGATGTTAACATAGTTAAGACAGTGAAAAAAAGTTGAATATGCGCAATGTTTTTCATTTTCAGTGGGGTTCAACTTTAACTGCTTTCCCGCCACCATATAGCAGAACTACTGCTACAGGGCAGCAGGGCTGTGCAAAATCATGTATATATACATGATTTACATTTCTGGGTAGGGAGCGCATGCACTGCCTTACCTGCTAGGCATGTTAATCACCAGGTCCCGGCCAGAGATTCATCACCGTGCAAAGCTGACAGGGGAGAGACCTGTGTGTAAACACCACAGGTCTCTCTCCTGCCAGCAAGGACATGCTGTTTTGTATTTCTCTGCACATCAGAGAAATACAAAACAGCATGTCTTCAAGGTAAAACAGCACACAGCAAAACACACACAGCACACAGTTAACCCTTTGATCGCCCACAAGTTAACCCCTTCCTGCCCAGTGTCATTAGTACAGTGTCAGTGCTTTTCATTAGCACTGACCACTGTATTAGTGTCACTGGGGATGTCAGTGGCAGTTAGTCAGTTCCCACCCAGTGTCAATCCCGCTATAAGTTGCTGATCGCCGTCACTACTAGTATAAAAAAAATAAAAATGCCAGTATATATACACCTCCATTTGTAGATGCTATAACTTTCACGTAAACCAATTAATTTACACGTATTGGGATTTTTGTTTTAGCAAAGACATGTAGAAGAATACATTTTGGCTTACATTTATGATGAAATTTGATTTTTGAAATTTTTTTATTGGACATGTTTAATAGCAAAAAATCTAAAATATTGTTTTTTTTTCTATTTGTGAAAAAAAGGACATACATTTAATTTATGTACAGCCTTGCAATTGTCAGTTAAAGTAACAGAGCCGTATTGCAAAAAATGGCCTGGTCAGGAAGGGGGTTAAAACCTCTGGGGGGCAAGTGGTTATAGACATTGACCCACTTTCTATACACATTTTGATCCTGCTTTGTTTTAAATGTTTGTAATTATTCTATTTTGACTCTCATGGGAGACGAAATAAGTAGCACACTATCCAGTCTAAGGTCTTTCTACTAATTAAGATGTGCAATGCCTTGTTCTCTTAAATTGCCCATTCATCTCTATCTTTCGGTTTGTCTAGCTTGTACCTGCAGAGAAGTGTAAACAGTATATTAAGGTATTGGATAGGAGACAATGATTCATCCTTGGTTGGTTTATATGGATATTCAATTTTCTTTATCTAAGTGCGCTCAGCAGAATGTAACATACACAATACTGACCTGGGGGAATCTTGGCAATTTAATTTAGTGCACCATTCTTAATAATACAACATCTGTTATACTTCCATGTCGGAGCTAATTTTAACCATAGCGTGTTTCTTATCACTATTATAGCCCTTATATTCTAAATGACCAGGTAATGCTTATTTAGTAGTGTAAACAGCAAGTGAGACATAATGGCTATATCAAAACTGCTTGAAGCATAAGGGATAATGAAATCTATTTGCTAAGCAGTTCTCTGCCGTGCATATTTTCAAATACAATATGAATCTCCCTAAAAAGAAAGGATTGGATGTTCTGTATTTATATGTATAGAATACATTGAATATCTCTTCTTAGTGCCTTTAGGTCAATTATGCCCTGATATGACACCAAATTTAAACACATTTAGAGAACTGGCTCTGAACACATTTCTGTATTTTTAATAAGATTTTTTATAATTATTTAAGTGAAAGTAACATTCAACAAATCAATCTGACATGGCAGTAATGGTCCCCGTTTCATGTCAGGCTTGTTCCATATGTATTTTGTGATATGGTTTATTTTACTGATACAATGAGTAAAATGTATGTTTGATGTATAATGCTTCAATAGTAAAGTAGCAGAACTGATAAGATTCAAAAAGTCTATTTAGCAAATTGCAAGCTCCCTAAAAACAGTAAATTATATTTATTTTATGTTTTAGAATAATTACTGTCAACTTCCCATTGGAAAAAAAAAAATACAGACTCTGGTTGCCTGCATTGTCAGGGGTACATCATTTCTCCCTTTTGCTGAAAATTGATTGATGTCTCTTCTAACCTGCTGCCAAACTTATATATAAATAATATGGCATCATCTTGCAATTAGTGTGATATTTAAATGCGGATAATCTATTAGTGCTGGTTCACAGTGGTGTGATTTCTGATGTGACTTGAGTCACACAGAATTGTACAACATGGGAAATCACATTATTTTCAATGGTGCCTGTTCACATCAATGAAACTCTGTGCGGTGCAATTTGGAAAAGGTTCCTGTGCTACTTTGGTGCAATTTCAGTGTGATTTGGCTCCATAGAATATGCTAACCACTTCAGAATTTGCATCAAAGTCCTGCTGAAAATCACATAAACAGTGCATCACATTATTGTTAACCCAGCTTTATAATAAATATCTTCATACTTAATGCCTTCATGATGGAGGTAAAACAAATCCTAATGCCTGAAAACAGTTTTGCCATGTATTGGTAAAACTGTTCATATCATTACAAATACTTTGTGTATTCAGATTATTTGTAATTTTTTTAATGTTTTTTATTATTTATTATTATTTTTTTTTTTTCAGGACAAATTGGGCTTTTTTAATTCTTAAAGAAAACATAAAATAGCAAAAACATTTTTTTAATTCATTATTTAACTGTATATCTCTTGCTATTACCATAACCTACCACCAAAGAACAACCCAAAATAAATGTTTCTGCTTCTGATGATCACATATGTCTATGCTACTGTATTTGTTGTTTGCAACCGTAATAGGATTCAGAAGCAATAGTGAACGTTTTGTTTTTTTGTCCTACCTAAAACACACTGATTCTGACACTGACTGACAATGATACTAAATTAAAAATGCTTTTTTTTAAAAAAAATCCTACTTAAAATACACTGACCATGACCTTTTAACCTCACCATGACCTTTGTCCCTAAACTTGATCCTAACCCTGATCTAGCTTTTTGTTTTCTTTTTTCTTCTTCTTGTTTTTATTTGTTTTATTTTTTTACACACAAACTTGTTTTTGTTTACAATGTTCTTCTCTAGCAAGGGGATTAAGATACAACATATCTTTTTTTCCATCCAAGAGGAAAAAAACACTGAGGAGGGCTGTGCAGTGACGGATAACTCTGAAAGCCAATCAGAGGTTATCACAGTGATCAGGTGATTGTGACCTGGAACTCCCAGTTCCTGACAGTTAGTATAGGTCCCAGGGCTCTCAGTGAAAGTCCAGTCCCTGTGCTGGGAGCATGCTGCACAGCGTGCTCCTAGCACAAACACAGATACGCATATATGCAGCTCCACAAATAAAGACCCACTTCTGTCAGCAGGAAGGGGTTAAAGCTGAATTACAACCACTTGCCTACAGGGCACTTGTACCCCCCTTCGTGCCCAGGCCAATTTTCAGCGCTGTCACACTCTGAATGACAATTGCGCGGTCATTTAGATCTGTACCCATATAACATTTTTATCATTTTTGCCACAAATAGAGCTTTTTTTTGGTGGTATTTAATCATTACTGGGTGTTTTATTTTTTGCACTATAAACAAAAAAATTGCAAAAAATTTGAAAAAAGCGCTTTTGTTTCTATGATAACATTTTCCAAACAAGTAATTTTTCTCCTTCACTGATGTGCATTGATGAGGCTTCACTGATAGGTAGCACTGATGAGGTGGCATGGATAGGCAGTACTAATGGGCACTGATAGGCGGCACTGATGATGCTGCACTGATGGACACTGATGGGCAGCACTGACGGCACTGCTGGGCACAGGTTGGTGGTACTGCTAGGCATTGCTGGGCACAGGTGGGTGGCACTGCTGGGCACAGATCATCAGGGCACAGATCATCAGTGCCGATCACTTCTCTGACAATTGCCAGTTATCAGCAGTACTTTCCTCATGCTGTGGCAACTGTATTTACCATGTCCATGGGCATCCTCCCAAAACTAGACAACCGTGCTGTAGCCATCTTTTGGCTATAGCGCAGTAGGGAAGAGGTTAATAGTTACATTGGGCCAACTTGGACCAATTTATGAGGGCAGCTACTTTGCATTGAACCCAGAAGCCAATGGCAATCACTGTAGTAGCGGGGCCTACTACAGTGATTTCCAGCTTCAATGGGGATTGGCCAGGTATGGCACATGCACAGTTACAGTGGTCCAACAAGGACTAATATGACTATGCATAAATATCCGTACCTGGATTTCAGCTTTAAATACCACAGCTGTTGTAACCACATTAAAATACAGCCAAGGTTGAATTTACTGTTATGCACATTTTCACGATTTTATCTTTTTCAGAATCATAATTAGCAACACAGAGATATTATAAAAGATTATTTATACACTGTTACAAAATACTAAGCCAGATATGAACCAGCAAAACAAGAATGAGATCTGTGCAATAGAAGTCATCCTAACAGATGGCAGCTGATTTAGACACCAGGAGTTTTCTGGCTGTAGCAGAGTTCGCTGTGCCCAGATGTAAGTGCAAACTCCTAACTCATTTTTCAAAAACTGCCTAGGCTCGGGGCGCATGCGCGGCCAGGATCGATGGCGGCCGCACTTTAAGTGAGCTCCGCTCATCCCCGGCCAGTAAAGACTCACCCGACAGCCGCTTCCACTCCTCTTCAGCTGTGGGTGAGTCCTACGTACCCCGCACCCGGCCCGGCACTTGAGGAGACTTGATGGGGAAGATAGGGCGCTGGAGGCCCCCCCTCCCCGCAGTCACGTGACCCGCGGCCGTCGCCGCTCCGGCGGTTCCTCTCCAGGCCGCAATCCCCAGCCTCTAGTATGGCTGGGAGGCCAGGAAGGGATCGCGGCCCCCCGGTGGTCGCAGAGGGTACTGCACCCACGGATGTTCCAGCCTCTGCCCTGACACAATCACTGCTGGAGGACTATGAGCCCCAGCATGCTACTGGGGGGGTTGCGGAGCAGTCTGCATCAGGGAAGCATCCTCCCTCCATCCAGGCACCTCAGCAGGCCACCTCATCAGCTTCCCTCACATTGTCGGCGTTGGATGATAAGTTACAAAATTTTTTGCGCAACATTACTGCGTCCATATCCACGGAGGTGGGAAAGCTGGCCTTGGAGCTTAGAGGGGAAATTGCCCAGATTGGAGACCGCACGGACAGATTGGAAAACGAGTTTGATAATTTGGTACAATACGTCCACGTACTGGAAGAAGATAACGCTTACCTGAAGCACTCCATGTCCCAAATGCAGCTCCAGCAAGAGGACCTGGAAAACAGGGAACGGCGCCAAAATATCCGTATTCGCGGTATGTCCGAGTCTATTGCAGATGCACAGCTGCACCGTCATCTTCTGTCCTTCTTTACTGCCACTGCCCCCTTAGTTCCAGTAGCAGATTGGCGTATGGATAGGGCTCACCGCTCCTTGGGCCCAAAACCTGCTGAAGGCACCAGACCACGCGACGTTATTGTTCGCTTTCATTTTTTTCAAAGCAAAGAAGCTCTACTTTCTGCTGTTCGTCATAAATCATCGCTGGATTTTGAGGGTGACAGACTCCAACTCTTCTGCGACCTGTCCCCGATTACGCTGGCTAAGCGAAGAGACCTGAAGCCGATTACCATGCACCTTCAACAACACCATGTCCCTTACCGTTGGGGGTTTCCCTTTCGGTTGGTCGTAAATAGGGACAATACCCAAGTTGTGCTCCGTGATCTTCATGAGGCGGACTCCTTCCTAAAACGCCTGGGACTTCCGCCTCTGTCAGAGGATGGGTCCTCTCTGCCACCAACTCCATCTCGTCCGTCCGCCACCCCCAGCGGGATTTGGACCCCGGTTCGCAGAGGTCGGAAGAGACCTTCACGTACCCCACAACGTTCGCGCCATCCTCGGTCAACTGATCCACCTGCTTGACGAATCTCTGGGGCTACCTTCTGGATCTGGTGATGAACCTTTTCCTCCTGGGTTTTTGGTTCTCTCTTGCACTTTTTTTTTTTTTTCTTCTCTACATAATTTTCCCACGGGTTTCCCTTATCTGTCCGGCCAAATTGTGTTGGGTGCTTTTTTCATTTTTGATTACTTTTTCTTTGCTGGCCGGGTTTGACGTCCTCTCCGATGTTCTGGTTGTCATGCTGCTCCCGATTTTGTCTAGCCATAGGCCTAGACGACTTGGGTCACATTGTTGCTCCCGAGTTTATATCCTTGCGGATACTTATTTCTCTGTTTTTTGTTCTTTACACTATTGCCTTGCAAAGTATTGTGTTCAACTGTTTGATGTTTTTTGTTTTTTACTGTATTACATCGATGGTATTCCATTCATTTTTCATGCTATTACATGTAAAACCGTTGTCGTTATTTTATAATGGCTTTGCGGTTTCTGTCATATAACGTCAAGGGCCTCAACTCCATTCAAAAACGGTGGATGGCTTTGAAGGAATTCCGATCCTCAGGAGCAGACATTATTTTTGTCCAAGAGACCCATTTCAAATCGACTGGCTCTTTCCGTTTTGCCTCGAGATTTTTTTCCCAAGCGTACTCGGCCTTTGACCCCTCTGGGAAGGCCGGGGTGGCAATCCTTATTGGGTCACACTGCTCCCTTCGGGTTGTTTCCGCCAAAGTTGACCGTCAGGGTCGTTATATTATTTTAGAGTGTATGCTTGGCGAGACTCCCCTTGTTCTGTTGAATTTATATGCTCCCAATACAGATCAACTGCAATTCCTGTCCCAAACGCTCGCTAATCTGGATTCCATTACTACCTCACAGGTGATTGTAGGGGGTGATTTCAATCTGATTGTTTCCCCTCATAAAGATAGGAAGGTGCTTTTTGAATCCACCCCCTCGAAGCGGCAATGCTCCTCTTCAAAATCGTTTTGTAAATTGATTAGGGAGCATCGTCTCTTTGACTCTTGGCGGATTAAACACCCTCTTCATAAACAATTTACATTTTACTCCAACCCTCACCGTAGCTATTCGCGCCTAGATCATTTTTTCATCTCTGCCTCTTTGCTCCCACTTCTGGTTTCCTCTGAAATCAATCCCATCACTTGGTCTGACCATGCCTCTTTGACCTTAAATCTTTTTTTTCCCCCTGCTGTGTCCAAACCGTGTCACTGGCGCCTTAATGAGACATTTCTTTCCACAGATCATCTTAGGGATGAATTGTCACGGGGACTCGATTCATATTTCACTCTTAATGTCGGTTCCGTAGCTTCTTCTTCATCTCTGTGGGAGGCCCACAAGGCGGTTTTTCGTGGACTTTGTATTTCCATGGGTTCTCGTTTAAAAAAGTCCTCGGCGAGTGCTAGGGCCTCTCTCATACAACAGCTCTTGGTGGCGGAACATCGGTTACTGAATAGGCCATCTATTTCGGGGCTTCAGAGGGTGGCATCTCTACGTGCCCAAATTAAAGCTTTTGACTCCAGTAAGACTGCACAGTCTCTCCTTTGGGTTAAACAGAAATTTTACGAATTTTCTAACAAGCCACACCGTATGTTAGTCAACCGTCTCAAAACTCAGTCCCCTTCTACGATGCCCGATCTCCTAATACAGCCAGATGGAAGCCCTACTTATGACCCTCAGGCCATGGCAACACTTTTTGGCTCATTTTATGGGAAATTATATAATTGTCTGACCCCGGACCTTCACCCGTCTCTCACACAGTCATCATTTGACAATTTTTTTGACCCCTTGTCACTTCCGAGAGTAACATCCTCAGACATGGACGCCCTTAATGCAGACATTACACTAGAGGAATTATTGGACACAATCAAACACCTCCCTTCTCGTAAAGCCCCGGGACCGGACGGATTGCCTTACTCCTACTATAAATCTTTTATTGGTATTTTGGCCCCGCATCTTCTCTCCCTTTACCGAGATCTTTTTAAGGGAATCATACCCCAGACTGACTTCTCCCGTGCATATATCTCGGTTATCCCTAAGCCTGATAAGGATCACTCTATCGTAGATAACTATCGCCCTATTGCCCTACTTAATTCCGATTATAAGATTTTTACTAAAATCTTGGCCAATCGACTCTCCGGTATTATCTCCAAGCTCATACACAGGGATCAGGTGGGCTTTGTACCTGCCAGACAGGCTGCAGATAACACCAGGAGATCTATTGATCTGGTTGATTTGATCAATCGTTCCTCTACCCCTGCTGTGTTATTGAGTCTGGATGCTCAAAAAGCCTTTGACCGTTTAAGCTGGCCCTATATGTTCATGGTTTTGGAGAGATTTGGTTTTAGGGGTTCATTTGTAGCAGCTTTGAAGGCCCTTTATTCATCCCCTTTTTCACAGGTCAGATTAGCCTCCTTTCTCTCACCACCCTTTCAGATGTCAAATGGCACTCGTCAGGGCTGTCCACTCTCTCCCCTGCTGTTCATTCTCTGCCTGGAGCCATTGGCTATCGCCATCAGGTCGGATCCGGATATCCGGGGAATACAATCCCATTCTCGTGAGTACAAATTATCGTTATTTGCAGATGACATTCTCCTTACACTTACGAGTCCCCACACCTCTTTACCGATTTTGCACAAAACTTTGAAACAATTTGGGGCTTTATCAGGCTATAAGGTCAACACGTCCAAAACTGAGGCACTTCCAATACATGTTTCTCCTGACGTTCTTTCCTCCCTTCAGGCAGCCTTTTCCTACCGATGGTGCACCCACTCTTTAAAGTATTTAGGTACCAATCTCACCTCCTCTTACCAATCCATATATGAGGTCAATTTTCCCCCACTGTTTGTAGCAATTTCTCGCTCTCTGAAACACTGGGATGCCTTGCCCATTTCCTTCCTCGGTCGTATTAATGTCCTAAAAATGACCGTGCTACCCAAACTTTTATATCTGTTTGCAACTCTGCCCGTACCCGTTCCTATGTCCAAGCTCCACTCCCTTCAGAAATCTTTCTTACACTTTATTTGGCACAACAGGCGGCACAGGATTGCTTGTTCGGTTCTGCTTTCCCCACGTTCTAGGGGAGGCTTGGGAGCGCCGGATATAATAACATACTACTTTGCAACCCACCTTCGCTTTCTCATGTCATGGTCCACCCACTACCCTCCCAATACATGGACTGAGATTGAGTCTTTGCAATTGTCCCCTGTTCATCCGTGTTCCCTTCTCTGGTCGACCTCAGCAGTGGAAGTCCTTTCTTTTCGACACTTATTCCTAGGTCCCATGCTTTTCTCATTGAATGTTTGGCAGAAATGTAAGGCTAAATTCACATTGGCCTCTGATTGCTCCCCACTGACAAATATCCTTTATAACCCTAATCTTCCAGACAATATGGCCAAGTCCCGGATGTCTCTCTGGGTAGGATCTAACCTTTTTCAACTACGTCACTTGGTACACCCGGTGACTCGTAAGTTGCATTCATTCTCGGATCTCCAGAGGAAAGCCTCTCTACCCTCTCGCCATCTGTATATATACCTTCAAATACGCCACTTTTTCTCTACTCTATCTCCCTCATTGAGCTTAGGGAAACCTACCCCCTTTGAACGTCTATGTATGGAAGGTCCCCACCAAAGGGGTATTGTCTCTAGCACCTATAAAGTTCTTATGGAGGCCCCCCCTTTGTCCAATGACGCTCACTTCTATATGCGTAGATGGTCTCAATTTATACAACGTGATATTGACTTATTGTCATGGAAGAAAATATGGGACAATGCATCTAAATCCTCTATTTGTGTGGTTTTTAAGGAAAATATATACAAGATTATGATGTTGTGGTACAAAACACCAGAAGTTCTTCATGTTTATAATCCGGGTGCTTCTCCTGCTTGCTGGCGCTGTAGTAGAGCTTCTGGCTCTCTTTATCATATTTTTTGGACCTGCAGCTCCATTGCTCCTTTTTGGGAAGAGGTTCGCTCCTTGTTGCAATCGTTGTTGCATGTTTCTCTCCCATTTGACCCATTGCATTTTTTGCTGGGCTTGCCATTCCCGGGTCTACCTAAACTAGCCAGAAAACTTGCTGCACATGTGCTAACAGCGGCCAGGAGAAGTATTTCTATGTGTTGGTTATCCTCTACTCCACCTTCATTGCCAACTTTGTATAAACTTATTGCCGATGTAAGACAGATGGAGTGTTTGACTGCTTCACATAGTGGTTTGTTTGCTGTATTTGAGATGATCTGGCTCCCGTGGGATAATTTCTCTTCCTCTATGCTGGCCTGAACTGTAAGACCCTGATTATTAACGCACTGTTAATATATGACTCTATTGGTCTTGACTAAATGTAATCCTTGCCATCGATGTACTTCTCTGTTTTGCTTGTTTTTTTTGTTTTTCTCTCCTTGCTTTCTGTAACATATGATTTCTTTGAAAACCAATAAAAATTGTTAATATAAAAAAAAAACTGCCTAGGCTCCTTGACATACCCAAGGAAAATAAGTTATTCGGCTACCCTCCCTCATGAATGAGGCAGGGCTAGCTGGGCAAGTGGATCTGCAGCCAGGTGAGAGGACATCCACTGTCAGAACAGAGTTGCAGGAAGCTAGGCGAAAGCTAATAGCATATAGTTTTTCCTAAAGTCCCAGCTACTGTGGAGAGTCCCTCCCTGATTGTTACCATCATACTACAGTTCCCTTTTTTCTTGGGTCTCAGATCCCCCCAGATGTTCACCTGTGTTACCAGAGCTGCCCAGGACTTTATTGTGAGGGAAACTGCCTATGAGGATAATGGCAAGTAGCGGTGTTTTAAACTGTTTAAGTAGTAAATCTCAGCTTGAGTCTGATGTTTTAGAGTCTTCAGCTGGTTACACACAGATCAAAATTTTACCAGTTCAGAAGGGACTGGCCAAATTTAGATTCTTTGTGGGTTTTTCCTGCTAGACAGAAGCAGATCGTTAGATCATCTTCTGTTGAACAAGACTACTGCAAAACCGAATTTAATCAGGGGTTTGCAGCCAATTGGCTGCAGCCCTCATTGGTGTATTAGGACAGAATACAACATCCCAGCAGGGGGATTCATGCATCCACATCACTTGTAAGGATGCAGGAATAGTTTTGTTTTCATTCAGCCTTTTCATTAAGCCTAAAGAGTCCATGTATGTGCAACTTTCATTATTCTGTAGTATACTGTGTGTGTAGCCAGGTGCTGGCTATATCATTATGCCATTCAGGGACACTTACAGATGAGACTATGGTTAATCCTTTTTGCTCTTCGTGCCCAGTACTGGGACTGCTACATCACTTCCTGTTAGAGTGGATCCAGTTCTTCTGACAGCAGATGATCCTGGGACCTGTAGTCCTATAGCTATTATTTACTGTATTTATGAGTGCAGATTGAACGGCAATTACCAGAGAGTAGGTGAACCAGAAGGTTGCAGAGAGAGCAGATATATTTTATACAGCAAGGAACTGGCTGGGCTCTTGGTGCAGCATTCCGAGCTGAACACAGGGGGACTGATGTTCTCCTCCAGAGACAGATTGCTGGCTACTACTGTGAGACTCTGCATACCAGTTCAGCACAGTGGTAATACAGATCACCACATCAGGATCAGATCAGCTTCTCTGCATTGGGACTGTCAGTGTCCAGTCTTCATCCAGTCACCTCTGCTTGCCATGCTGGCAGGTGGTAACTCTGCACTCCTCTGTGAACTGCCAAGAGCCTATGCAAGAACCCTGCTCCTAGGAGGCCATGCTTCCCATGGGATTGGTGAGCGGTCGGATGCCCAACATATTTCTGAGAACACTCTAAAGACACTGCATGCACACACCTTTACACTTCAGTACCAATAGGTCTTTGTTTGGAGCATTTACCACAGCCTGTTATCTTCATTGAATTACCATTACTCTCCACTGTATATGGGCCCCACCATTGCTAGCAGAAGACAACTATCACATCAGGAACTTTAAACATCTCAGGACTCAAGTTATTTCTAGTTAAAAGGGACCTCTTCGCATCTAAGCCATTGTCAAATTAGGGTGTCTATACCCATTTATGTAGAGTAGGAGTATACATATATATATATATATATATATATATATATATATATATATACATACACAGTATATTTACATAATTCTTTGCACATTCCCTATTGTAACACCAGTGGCCCAGAGGGAGCTGATAAGTCAACAAGCCTTTTCCTCCCCCTCCTGCTGCTGCTTTTGCAGTTACAAAGTTACAACATACCATTTGTGACTGTATAATTTGTTAACTGTTGCTATTTGGTTATTTCCATTTTGTCAGTATTTTGCTTTTATGAGTTAATTGGGGATGCATCTCCTAAACCTTCATTCTGTGGTCTACTTTTTTAAACAAAACTAATATAGAGGTGTTGCTAAAACATTGTGTATCTTGCATTATTATTTCATACTGTTCAAATATGTCTGAACCCAGGGTGTCAGGAGGGTTGCAAGGTTAGGGCAACCACTGGGGACAAGCTTTATCAAGCGGCCCCTGTGGGGGGTACACTACATTTGGGTGGGTTTTTTTTGCCATCCTGAACCTGTTTTGTGTTGTTACGTTTGCATCAGTTTACTAAACTGCAAGTTACAGTTACTCTCTTCAATGATGGAAATCGTACCGTGTGTAAGAATATAAAAAGCTCCAACTTCCTAAAAAAACTCAAATTTCTGATTATTTATTACAGGTACTTATATAGTGCCATCAATTTGCACAGATATATAAATATATATATATATATATATATATATACACACATACACACACACATATATACATACACACAAACAGTGCCTTGAAAAAGTGTTCATACCCTTTGAAATTTTCCACATTGTGTCATGTTACAAACAAAAACGTAAATGTATTTTATTGGGATTTTATGTGATAGACCAACACAAAGTGGCACATAACTGTGAAGTGGAAGGAAAATGATAAATGGTTTTCAACATTTGTTTACAAATAAATATCTGAAAAGTGTGGCGTGCATTTGTATTCAGCCCCCCTGAGTCAATACTTTGTAGAACTACCTTTTGCTTCAATTACAGCTGCAAGTTTTTTTGGGTATGTCTCCAGCAGCTTTGCACATCTAGAGAGTGACATTTTGCCCATTCTTTGCAAAATAGCTCAAACTCTGTGAGATTGGATGGATAGCGTCTGTAAACAACAATTGTCAAGTCTTGCCACAGATTCTCAATTGGATTTAGGACTGGACTTTGACTGGGCTATTCTAACACATGAATACGCTTTGATCTATACCATTCCATTGTAGCTCTGGCTGTATGTTTAGGGTCGTTGTCCTGCTGGAAAGTGAACCTCTGCCCCACTCTCAAGTCTTATGCAGACTCTAACAGGTTTTCTTCTAAGATTGCCCTGTATTTGCCCCATCCATCTTCCCATCAACTCTGACCAGCTTACCTGTCCCTGCTGAAGAAAAGCAATCCACACAACATGATGCTGCCACCACCATGTCTCACGGTGGGGATGGTGTGTTCAGGTTGATGTGCAGTGTTATTTTGTTCGCCACACACAGAGTTTTGCTTTTCGGCCAAAAAGTAAAATTTTGGTCTTATCTGACCAGAGCACCTTCTTCCATATGTTTGCTGTGTCTCCCACATGGCTTCTCGCAAACTGCAAATGGCACTTCTTATAGCTTTCTTTCAACAATGGCTTTCTTCTTGACACTCTTTTACAAGGGCCAGATTTGTGGAGTGCACGACTAATAGTTGTCCTATGGACAGATACTGTGGATCTCTGCAGCTCCTCCAGAGTTACCATGGGCCTCTTGGTTGCTTCTCTGATTAATGCTCTCCTTACCCAGCCTGTCAGTTTAGGTGGACAGCCATCTCTTGGTAGGTTTGCAGTTGTGCCATACTCTTTCCATTTTCAGATGATGGATTGAACAGTGCTCTGTGAGATTTTCAAAGCTTGGGATTTTTTTTTTTAACCTAACCCTGCTTTAAATGTCTCCGCAACTTTATCCCTGACCTGTCTGGAGTGTTCCTTGGCCTTCATGATGCTGTTTGTTCACTAATGTTCTCTAACAAATCTCTGAGGGCTTCACAGAACAGCTGTATTTATATTGAGATTAACACACACACAGGTGGACTATTTACTCATTAGGTGACTTTTGAAGGGAATTGGTTCCATTAGATTTTAGTTAGGGGAATCAGAGTAAAGGGGGCTGAATACAAATGCACACCACACTTTTCAGATATTTGTAAAAAAAGTTTGAAAACCATTTATCATTTTCCTTCCACTTCACAACTATGTGCCACTTTGTGCTGGTCTATCACATAAAATCCCAATGAAATACATTTATGTTTTTGGTTGTAAGATGACAAAATGTGGAAAATTTCAAGGGGTGCGAGTACTTATTCAAGGCACTGCGTGTGTATATGTGTGTGTGTGTGTATATATATATATATATATATATATATATAAAATACGTTCATCAGTCCCCAACCCTCAAGGAGTATACAGTCTAAGATCTCTAACTCACATTCATACATACACATACAAGGGCCAATTTAGACAGGCATCAGTTAACCTACCACCATGTCTTTGGAGTGTAGGAGGAAATTGGAGTACCCGGAGGAAACCCACACAGGGAGAGCATGCAAACTCCAGGCAGGCGGTGCCATGGTTGAGATTCAAATCAACAATCGCAGTGCTGCCAGGTAGAAGTGCTAACCATTTAGCCACTGTGCAAAAAGCCTAGTACCAGAGAACACTTAGCCAAATGCTGATTTAGCCTCTCTCTTTGTCCTGGTAATCATTGCCTGCTATAAAAAAAGTGATGGATGTTCCCCTCGCTATGTAAAAATTCAATTTCCCTTTCTGTTGCCTCTCCAAGACAGAAAGTGAAGAGAAATGTCCTCAAAGGGACAAACAAAGCAATGAATAAACTGACAATTACTTTACTGTTTCTTTATAATTAGTTCATGGCTTCAGTGATGGCAAACCAGGAGACACTCTGGAATTATTATAGTATCTAGACCATGGTTTCTAACCCAGGGATCCATCACTGGTCACTGTTGTAGCAGATTCATATCTACTCAACGTTAGTTTAAATGTCCCCCCTGCAGACTACTGAGTCAGTGGATTTTTGTCCACCCAGAAAACCTTGACTATCAGCTCTGAATAACGCTGCAGTTGGATATCAGAATCCTTTGAGTTCCAGTGCTGGATGTCACCACCAGCAGCTCAGGATTGGGGAGCAGCTCATCTCTCTCAGATAAGTATCCTATAACGGCTGATGGGGCATTACAATACTGAAACCAATGCAAATTCAGAAAACTATTTCATGAGTTCCCCGGGGCCTGAAATTTTTTGCATGGGTTCTTAAAGGATAAATAGGATGAGAAAGGCA
Organism: Staurois parvus; assembly: GCF_062004578.1. Classification (NCBI taxonomy): domain Eukaryota; kingdom Metazoa; phylum Chordata; class Amphibia; order Anura; family Ranidae; genus Staurois; species Staurois parvus. The sequence continues at coordinate 58,761 of NW_028318332.1, forward strand.
GATCTAGAACAATGATGAACAGCTGCCCCCTTATATAGTTCTGATATATAAAATTTTCCTCATTTTCTTTATAATCCTCTTAGCAAAAAGTAATGCCATAAAGAAAGGGGGCCATACAATTCACTGTGATCTATTGGCAAACCTGCCATTAACTAGTACCCATGGATAGTATGGACGCTGTGCACACTGCTTATTTATCACTAAGAAAAGCTTTTAAATGCTGTTTTTATTTCATTATTTACTTTAACAAAAAGGAAGGAGACATCTGGGATCACATATGTGATGTAATAATCCATGTTATGGATCACATATGAAATCTTCATGTCTAATTTGCCATAGTGCCCACCACTCATTCAAACTCTTACAAGTAACTCCTGCAAACATAACTCAGTGGAGTGAACTGAAAACAGTTCACTCTACTGATGGGAAATGTTTCAGTAATACAATATATCCCACAAAAAAAAACCTATTACCACAGACTATGAATGACACATTAGCTAGTGCAATGATATATCATTACTGTCAAGCTCAAATGAACAACACTGAGCCTCATGATTAGAGGAGGAGAACTGAGGGGTTGATTTGCTAAAGCCAAATGCGCGGTTAACTTTTCAAAAATGTTTTCCCCAGAGCTTAGTGAATGTTGTGTCAGTTTACTCTGCAAAGAACACCGAATCACATGTAAGGGAAAAAAAAACAATTTTTGCTTGCACATAAATGGATGCTGAAAGTCACCAGAGCTTGACCTCATTTGCTAAGATCTGGGGAAAGCTCCCTAGCAAAGTACAACTTCCCTTGCAAAGTGATCATTCTATTTGTCTTTAATAAATCAAATCCCCCCCGTCTCATAATTAGAGAATGAACTGTTCTTCCCAAGGCAAACACCTATCCTAAATGTTTCTATACTACACTACAGATGTAAAACAGAGATTTGGGCTGCTACAAGCAACACAATTACTTGACTGAGCTTGTTTCCATCATGATGGGCTTGATTTCTAGGACTTCTTTGTTTACTAGGTGCTCAAATTCATGATCATTCCACATCACACTTCCTTTATGCAATGTATTTGAAGCAAGATTAATTTGCAATCACTATTTCAGAAAATGAGTAAAGAAGCCAGCAGGTTAGCATTTATAATAGATGGAAGAATGACTTCAAAACAGTATCACATTGGAACACAAATAGTGGCAGCATCACAATCACACAGTAATGATTACCTGAGTTTGCAAACAGACATGATTACTGAATTCAGCTTCAGGAAGCACAAGAGTATCCAGCAGGGAGAAAGAGCTAGTCGCATATTTCTCACTTTCAGCGCTCATTAGGATGAAGAATGACAGTGTCAGGAAATCTGACATCCTTCTTTTATCTCTCCTCTTTCACCATCTAACTCTGAAGTAGTAAAAGGTTTTTGGATTATTTAGAATATTTGACTAACAATCAACGTACTGGTTTAGGGCTGCTTCTGATTGCTCAACCATACTACTTGTGATTTTCCACTTAATTAATAAAGGCATAGACAGAAACGCTGATAGTACAACTGTAACTAATCCACGGCATGTGTTTTGAACTTGCTAGTGTATCTACATTCCTAGTTTCCCTTTAAACTCTGCTAGAAACTGTTACATCACTGCTTATAAGGCACAGTTATACAAAACTTAGTTTGCAAGGTAGCCTGAAGGGTTTCTGCAAGCAGTTTTGATTATTTATATAGGTCATACTGAATGCATATCCTACAAAGCAAGTTAATTGTAATATTCACTGATTAGTACAGTATATGATAAATATGGAAAACATTTTTGCCATACCCTGAGGTCTGGTTCACACCAATGCATTTTTTATTGTTTTTTGCAGAAACGTACTACAGTCCATTTAACATGGTTTCCTATGGCACATGTTCACATCTATGCGTTTTTCAGCTGCTGTGTTTTTGGAAAGGGTCAGGCACTTTTTTAAACGCAAAAAGCAGTGTTGTTGCTACAATAGAGTTCAATGCAGATGCTGCTGAAATGCAGGTAGTGCGTTTGTGCCGCGTTTTGATTCTGCCCAGCAACAAAAGCATTTCCCCTTTAACAAAAAAAAGGCTGAAAAAATTCAAAAAGTGGTAAAAAAACACGGCAAAAACGTGTTTGTAAAAAAGCAAAGCGAAATGCAAAAAAGCATTGCAAAACAGATCAGGCCTTAAATCCCACAATATTCAACTGGGCTAAGATAGTAAACACCCCTTCACTTTCAGTCCACATTGTGTGAAGAGGAAATGGGAGACACACTGCGGTTGATTTACTAAAGGAAAGCAGACTGTGCACTTGCACCCTGCAAGTTCAGTTTCTGCAGATCTTAGTAAATCAGGGCAAGCTCTGCTAACTTCCATCATCCAACCATTTGCAATCAAAATGTTGTTTTTTTATTTGCTCTGCATGTGATTGGGTATTCTTTGCATAATGAAGCTTCACCTCATTTATTAAGCTCTGGAACAATTGCATTATTTGCCTTAAAGCCACCCATTCTGTGTGTCTTAATGCCCAGAATAAGGCACGGAGTTATGGAGCTAGTCACACCCAAAATCAATTAGAAATTACAGACCAGAACATGATGAGTGCCTGCCATTTGTTACCTGCCCTAGTGTCCAGATACCTTAGGAGAAGTCCCAGCACCCGCATCCACTATAAATGGGCCTCTAAGTAGCCACAGGGCCGCTGTACAGCCTGTACAAATGATATGTCCACCCTCTATGAACATCTTAAATCTGAATCAAGCCTTACAATTGGGGCTGTATAGGCTCCTCTCCTGTGCTATACCAGCTTACATTGATTTCACTAGACATTGTGAGGTTTGACACAGTGTACATTAGATACTGCAGCAAGTCTGAAAGTTCCCACCTCATTTCCTGGCTGAAGGACATCCAGAACAATAGTTTTTTCCTCCCTGGCCTGACTATCCTCAACTTGTCCATCTTATTTATTTCATTTCAGTTCTTTCAAGCATGAAGTTTCAGCATCACATGTGGGCATTACCTACCTATGAATGCCCACTCCTTCAGATGGAGACCCTTCCAGCAAGGCATTTTAATATTTGCATAACCCCTCCCAAGACCAAGCCCACTGCTTGCCTCTGGGCTAGGGACCTCTTGAGAAGAGTAATGAGTACTGAGGCAGAGTGATGTGATGTTTTCAGGAAGCTATGTGCAGCACCCTGCTAGTCCCCCCACAACCAGCCATGATCTGTCTGCACTGTATAGAGATGATATCACTGGGTCTTAAATAAGGTAAAAAATGTCATTAGCATGTTGCTGAGGGGGAAAAAAGAGAAACCAAGAAAGGCAAAACCTAGAAAGTAGGTTTTAAATTTTTGTTTTAAGTTGTCACTAATTGATAGACAGATATTATTTTCTATACATAATACTTATTCTAAGAAATCAAATATGATTACTTAGTAGAGGTTTCTTGGCCAGACAGCATTTTTTCCAGCTAGCACACTAAAGACACTTAATTGGCTCTAAATTGTCAAATGCCATTTGGTGTTTTAGTTTGCTTTTAGCACATGTCCATGTTTTCATTGCAAGACCAGCAGGAAGAGGATTCTGGTCTTGAAAGCATGATGTAATTTTTTTCAATGACTACATTTTACTAATCAATTTTTACACAGGATACAGCATTATTATTATCAGAATTCTATTATCAGAGTCTATTTGAATAATCGGAATCTAGGGCTGTGAAAACAATTAGACCAGCCTTGTTCAGTAGCTAAATATTTCCACTCACTTCCCAGGGACAACATTATCACCTAAAGAGAATGTGAAGGACAATGCTGCATCAGTAAGGATGAGCTCAAGCTGCTATCCCACCAGGAAGCTGTCACTGTGGACTGCCAATCATAAGTGGCCAAGGCATGCCTTGCCCCAGAGCCATATGTTTACAAGAGGCATGTATACACACGGCTGCAGGGCAAGGACTGCCTCAGCCCTTTACGATTGGTGGTTTTTAGTGCCAGCTTCCTTGTGGGAAAGCTCAGGCTGGTTTGGACTAGTATTCAAACATGCTCATTCCTGATTATCAGGGCAAAATATGGCAATATGGATTTGACTTAAAGTGTTACTAAACCCAGGACCCTACATGCACTATATCTGGTCTCCCACAGTACACAGAACATGGAAACATAATTATTTTAGTAACTATAAACTGCTAAATACCTTTTCTCATCAGAAGTTAGAGCAGTCTTGTGGCTTATAACAGTGCTCAGCCAAGCACTAGCTGAAGCTTGTAGGAGGATTTTTCTTTCTGCTCTAGGAATATGCAAAACCTGTGACCTCTGTCTGACCAGTGTTAATTGGCCCTGTGCTGATCACATACACTCTCCCAAAGAGGAAAAAATAACCCTCTCCAGCAATACACACCAAACTGAGCATGTGCCCAATGCCTATGGGTCAGTCTGTCTTATTAGGAGATAAGAGGAGGTCGTCTGGAAAAGGGGAGGAACAGAGAAGGATCAAAGGACCTTTTTACACAATGCAGAGGATTAACCTCTTAGGTTCCACAGTGAGTAGAACAAGCATGCTTTACTGCATATACAGGCTGATCTTACTGTTGTGGGTTTAGTAACACTTTAAGATATGACAAGATCTAACTTTTCCCCTGTATCCAAACTAAATAAAAATGTGTCTGTAGTTACACTTTTAGCGATAACATAAAATGATCCACAATGCTAGCTTTTTCCGAAGAGTTGTATTTTCACAAAGGCAACAATAAGTTGTAGCTGCTTTCAAATATTTTATCCAAGGTTACTTATTTTGTCTAAGCACAAGAGTATGCTTTACCCAATGAAAATATGTAATTGCTTGATATAATCAAAGTGAGTAGTCTGAAGCACAGATGAAAAGAACATCCATCATGTTTTGCTAGACTGAACACCTATGTCTGCTCTTCTGAGGCCAATGTATACTAGGAACCATAATAGAAGTTAGCTGGCCATGATAAATCAATAGTCACTATTACAGCATCCAACCTTTTCTATTACAATATATGATACCAAGGGGGGAATTCTTCTAGCTAACAGCATCAGTGACATTGTTGGGTATAACGAAATAAAGCCAAATCAAATAAAAGATATAACACACAAGTCTTCTACTTTATAATAATTAGAGTGGAACATGGATTTTACGTTGGATTTCAGTATCTGTTCTGGTGATACCCCATATTCTACATAGAATGGTGATTTATATTTTTTTTTCAGACTAGAGGTTGTTCAGGGTAAGGTGAAGCCAGTGTGCTGAAATGAGAACTGGCAAACATGGTCAGATCAGAGAACAGCCCTATGTCTATGAGCCATCCAATCACAGGAGAAAAATTGAGTTTCCATCAGCAGGGTATGACTTTCTTGGTTGAAAGTAATCATTCCTTTAAGATTAAGGGAGAAGTATGGTCAAAGAATTATGGACGCACCCAGATGTCTAAACAGCAGCTGGCTCAGCCTCTCAGCGCGCTGCCCCCCCCCCCCAGCTCAGTGCTCCAGTGAGCTCTGGAGAGACAGAGCAAAGATCCAGTGACTGACAGTCACCGATCTCTGCTCACTGAAGACCAAGAACTGAGCGATCAGCATTCAAATGTACAGCTTTCGGGAGACAGTGTAGCATCAGATCGAGCATCAGGGGCTTTTTTTTATCTGATACAGCACTTCTCTTTGAAGTCAGGTCTTTTTTAACCCTGGTCTCTTCTAACCCTGAATGATTTTTTTTTATGGCCTTTAGACTGTGATCTCATGTCTACATGAACCAGCAACACAAAGTGAGGGGAAATCTCATACAGCAATACAAGTAATTCACCTCTTTCCCAACCTATCCAATACCAAAATGTGGTCCAAGTTTTACTTTAATTGGCGTTTACTTAAAAAAAAAAAAAAAAAGCTGGCTCTCAAAGTGCTGTCTTGACATTTGTGACTCTTACAAGTAAGTAGATTCATCTAATATGGCCTTAAAGTAACAGCATAAATATGCATCAGTCTTTTTGTAGCAGTTCTTAAAATTCTTGGGTGTAAACATGGGTTGTTGCTCTGTAAATTTGGAGAAGTTTATGACTGACGAATGTATTCAGTTTTTAGTACTCACTGGTTTAAAACAGGTGTGTAGGAAGTCTTATCCTCATCAATGATAGTGACCATAAGAGTAATGAGGTTTGGCCAAAAATCCAAATTTTTAATTGTCGGACCTTGTTCTTCTTTTGGAATGTCTTGCTTCTTACCCTATAAAATATTATAAATTAACATATTAATGTTTAATCACATAATACTTTTGAAAGTGATTGCATAAGTTTAAAACACAGCATTGTACTCCCCACACTGAAGTGCCTGGATGGCGTGAAAATTCTTTCAACTTGGTTTCTGCTGAATTGCAGCACGTACTCACAAATGTATTAATCTTATACATTAATGAACCTCTATGGGAAGACAAAAACACTTTACTTTGGTCTAAAGTTTGCATTCATTCTCTCTTGATCAATAGAGCATACAGCTTTCAACTCTATTCCGAAGAAATAGATTACCACTTTTACAATCTGGCAATTAAACGTTTTGCTTGTTAAATGGACAAGAATCTGGTAACATCATGTAAAATGTTAATGTAATCTTGCCTTTTTACACATTTTGAAGTACGGTGTTGGCAAAAACCACAGATTGGATCCCATTTTATGTTAGTTAACATGAAGTAGGCAGCAAGCGAGTTTTAAAACAATAATAAACTATCCAATTTTTTAATTTTGTCATGCACATTTTAGACTACAACACAAAACTTCACTACAAACCCCCCCCACCCAACACACAAACACACAACGACCAAAGAGACAAATGCACCTCCACACACAATTTAATAGAGAAGCAGAGAACAAGGAGCTGTTCTACAGACTGCAAAAGTACATATTTTAACCTGGAATTTTAAGGATGTAATTTACAGGCTTACTTTATCTTTCTGAACATGGTCAGAGGCTACAGCCCCCCAATCCTCATTTCCACCTCCCCCCATTTGCAGGAGCAGGGGGTTCTTCTGTCAGAAACTGCCAAACTTAAATTGACAAATATTGGAGTGGCTGTGAGTGATTCCAACTGCACAGTCGCATCATTCATTCACAAGAAGTTGGAACACAAGTTCAATGGAACACAAGTAAGGTGATGTCAGTTTAGTGACAGTTCCTGTTGCCCTGGGTGTGTTTATTATTTTGTTTTCAAAATGATGGACTTAGCCTTTTATAGAGTTATTCTTTATTGGTCCACCCATAGCATCCTCTCCAAGTCTTTTTCTTACCTGTCCCCACTCCATTGAGATCTCCTCTAGCCACCACATGTTCTTCTCCAGAATTCTCCAGGCCAGGTTCTACTTCTTCCATGTATGCTCACCACAATTTCCAACCACTCTCAGAGAAAGGTCGCCTATCTTTCATTACAACAGTGGACAGTAATCACAGGGATCAATGGAGTCAATGGAGATTGCATGCATGGGAAAAATCAAAGTCCATTCCCGAAATCACTTGAGAAGAGATTGTGTGGCTCCCAGCAGGCCTCATAGAACAGATCTCAAAGAAGTGCAGGCAGGTAAGAGTCAGACTTGGGGGATGTCACTTAAGGGATAATTTATAAAAATATGTAATCTTTTAAATTAGGTTTGTTCTTTTGGGCACTTTGCAGATTATGTGGACTCTAGAAATATTGAAATCTACATTTTTATTACTTTTTCCTACTTACTAGTTTACTTTTATGAATATTACTTTTTAATGACGAGGTGCTCAGCTAAAAGTGAAAAACACAAATGCACCCTTTCTTGCTCGTCCCTTAAATCAAGGCCACATGCAGTCAAAGTTGCATTTATATTTTTTCTAGTTCAATCTTAAAGTGCATGTAAGTGTATGAATATCTTTTAAAAGATCCAGTTTGGTCTTTTTTAACCACTTGCCTACCGGGCACTTTTACCCCCTTCCTGCCCAGGCCAATTTTCAGCTTTCAGCGCTGTCGCAATTTGAATGACAATTGCGCGGTTATGAAACAGATAGAGGTTTCTTTTGGTGGTATTTAATCACCTCTGGGTTTTTTATTTTTTGCTAAACAAAATTTTTGAAAAAAGTTTCTTAGTTTCTTTTATAACATTTTGTAAATAAGTGATTTTTCTCCTTCACTGATGTGCGCAAATGAGGCTGCACTGATAGACGGCACTGGTAGGTGGCACCGATGGGCATTGACAGGCATCACTGATGGGCACTGAAAGGCAGAACTCATATATGGCACTGATAGGTGGCACTGACTGGCACTAATAGTTGGCACTAAAAGGCAGCTCAGATGGGCACTGATATGTGGCATTGATGGGCACCGGTAGGCACTGATATGTGGCATTGATGTGGCACTGACAGGTGGTATTCATGGGCACTGATTGGGCTACACTGATCATCAGGGCACTGATCATCAGTGCCCTGATGATCAGTGTACATGTCCCCTCTGAGGAATGCCAATAACTGACATTTCCTTATTTACATGCGATCAGCTCATCACGACAGACCCAACGTCATCGACTCTTTCCGCTGATCAATGATCCGCTGTGTCCCAGGGACACAGCGCACCACCGATCACCACGCTGCGTGCAGTTAGAGTGGATGGACGCCATACGACGTCCTCCCGGAACAAGAGGACTGCCTTCTGTCTATCATTTCCTTATATAGTGGGCAGGAGGCGGTTAATATACCACCAAAACCATTTTTGCATATGTTCTATAAGTGCCCAAAAATACTGGCTGATCTTGCCATAAATCCAGTGAGCATGTTACTTTCTGCCACTGCTGCACTGATATTAGCTGGTACTGTTTTCAGCTCTGCCAAGTTCTTTATGGGTCAAATAATGCCCCACCCCATGTTATGGAGGTGTAGAGAGGGGGAAGTGTTCTGTAGTCCTAGCACACTTCCTGGCCTAAGGTAACAGCAATATTGTTCTATAGATATAGTACAGTGAGTGTTGCCACCATAGGACAGGAAGTGTATTAGTGGCAGGATCACAAAGTGAAAAAAAGGCTTTAGAGAAAACTAATGCAGCAGCCACATGCTGTAAATGGATGGTATAGCTATAATATAATTATTTTCCTTTTTGAGTTTAGATCAGCTTTTCTGGTTATAAGATACAGTATCTTATATGGTTATGAGCTATGAGCAGTTACTGAAAGAACATGGTCATGGGTGTATGTACAGAAAATTCAACTTATGAGGAAACTGATACATGGCAGTCTGGCTGACCGGTTTCCGTTGAAGTGGTTCAGGCGCCTTATAAGAATGACCACTTAGAGATTTATAGGCCATATTCAGCTGGGAGCAAGATCTAGAACAGAGTGATAATATATGTCTTGGACAGCCTCATAATGTCTTAGAATTCTCTAGTAATAGCTGGAGTCATGGCCAAATGAAGAGACTTGCTTGACATGTTTAACTTGTTCATTCCACAGTCTCTAGATGATTAAATGGTCTGAAGAGGAATCATTTACATTATCTGTAAAGTGTTATCGGTAAACAGTATGTTATGACGTGGGATTTTTGAATGAATGAATTTTCTAATTTATAAAACAGATATGTAAATAGGTTTCTCTGACTTTGACCTAGGGAGGCAAACTGTTGATAGACCCAAGGCACAATTTGGGACTGTCTGGCAATGAGCTCCTGCATTGGCATAATAATTGTCATGGGTTATTTTACTTCTACTTTAGGCTACCAATAAATGGATCGAAATTTGGTCCATTCAGTAAAGACCTACTGTGTTTCTTTTTTTTAAATTTAAATATTTATTAAATTTTTCATATTAATACAAAAACCCAAAAAGGGAAATAATTCTCATACAAATAGACAATTATATAACCTTTCCCTTACTAAAAACTCTTTTCCCTCCCGTCCCACTACCCCCCCTCCCGCCCCTCCTCCCCCTCTGCAGACTCTAGCCCTTTCTAATCTCTTGAGGCTTATTAATTTTTTTGCTAACATCCTAGTTCATATCTTCCTATATTTCTCTTTCAATCCTGCTCTTTCCCACTTTTCCCATCTCTTGGAATAAACTCTCATCCTATCTTCTTGCATATGGTATGATCTTTCCATTCTACCTATCTGGTTTACTCTATTAATCCAGTCTACCTCCTTCGGTACCTCAGCTTTCCGCCAAAACTTGGGTATCAACCCTTTCGCCGCATTCAAGAAGTACCAAATACCTGAATCTTTATATTTATTTACAGATGTCTCCACATTGTGTAGGAGGCACGTTGTTGGGCCTAACCCTATGTCAATTCCAGTTATTTCTTCAATTAATTTAACTATTATCTTCCAAAAAGCCTGGATTTTCGGACATTCCCACCATATGTGAAACACCGTGCCTATCTCTCCACATCCTCTCCAACACATATTTGAGTTTTCCCCATTCATCTTGTGCTCTACACTCGGTGTAATATGCCATCGTGTCACACACTTATAATTAACCTCAACCTCTCTCATACTAACATTATCGTGTATCAATCTAAACATCTTTCTCTGTCTATCTTCATCAAACCCAACTCCCATATCCCTTTCCCATTTTGTCATAAAAATTAACTTTGTGTTTGTGTCTAATTCTGTGAGTATTCTATACACTTTTGAGATACCGTGCTTCCCATCCCTTCGTGTCTCTAACAACCTTTCAAACATATTCCACTCCCGTTTTATTCTCAGGGGTTTCGGTAGGTTTCCAATAAAACTTTTCAATTGATGATATTTCCACTCATCTATTCTAATAAAAATATCTCCCTTCTTCTCTATTAACTCTTTAAGTGATCTCAATTCTCCCTCCACCAAAACATCTCTCAATTGGGTATCCTCCTTTCTAAACCATCTCCCTGATATCTTATCCTGTCCCGGGGGGAAGTACTCAGTATTTGTGAGAGGCATTAATATAGAGTTAAATTCCCATTTCATGTTTTTGTGTAAATTGTCCCATACCCTAAAGACATTTAAAGTGTAGATACTTGTGCTTTCTTTAATTCCCCTGAACTGTGGTGGAACCCATATTATCTGACTCAATCTATTGCCACTAAGATCATTTTCAATTGTTACCCAGCTTTTCCCCTTATGGTTAAATGTCCAGTCATATATTCTTGCTAAAACCACTGCTTTATAGTATCTCTTGACATCTGGTAGGCCCAATCCCCCTTTCTCTTTAGTCCTACCCAATGTTTCATATGCTATTCTAGGTTTTTTATTCTTCCAAATATATCTTGTTAACATTTTTTTCATTATCTTAAAGAAGGCTTCTGGAATTTTAATTGGTACCATTTGAAATCTATACAGTATTTTAGGCATAATTACCATTTTGACTAGGTTTATACGTCCTATCCAGGATGGATTTCCTCCTTCTAGTCTTTTTAAGTCTTCCCTGATCTCATTTATTAAAGAGATATAATTTAATCTATACAAATGCTTAGATGAGGCAGTGAGTTTTATTCCTAGGTATTTTATCTCTTTTTCTCTCCATATAAAGGGGAATTCTTTTTGTAGTTTTTCTTTTTCATTCTTTGGTATATTAATATTCAGGATCTCTGTTTTCGTTGGATTAATTTTTAAATTTGATAGTTCACCATACTCCTTCAGAATCTTCATTATATTTGGGAGAGTTATTCGGGGATTCCCCACATAGAACAATAAGTCGTCCGCAAAGGCCGCTACTCTATGTTCTATGGATTCTATCTGAATTCCCTTTACCGATCCACTATTTCTTATTATTGACAACAGAGGTTCGAGTGACAATACATATAGCAGAGGGGACAGTGGACAGCCCTGTCTTGTACCATTAGACATTCCGATGGGTTCTGATCTCTCCCCATTTACTGTGATGATTGCAGTAGGCTCCCTATATAATTTACTTATCCACTCTCGCATTCTCTCATCTATCCCCAGCACTTTTAAGTTGTCCATCATAAAGCCCCAGTCCACTCTATCAAATGCCTTTTCTGCATCAATTGACAAGAGCACCACCGGGGCTTTCCCCTTTCTACTTTTCTGAATAAGCATCAGGGTTCTCAAGCCGTTATCTCTACCTTCTCTCCCCGGTACAAAGCCCACCTGGTCTCCATGAATCCATTCAGGCATCAGATCCCTCAACCTGTTTGCTAACACCTTTGCATACAGTTTAAAAATATTAAAAAACTCCTGCACTTCAGATGACGAAAAAACCTACACTAAGCTGCCAACACCCTCCTTTACACCAAAAAGTACATATAGAAACAAGAAAAATTGGTGTGGTGCTAAGGTAAATAACACTAATCACACATATTATATATAAAATATATATACTATATAAACAAGTGTTTATAAATAGTCATGCATAAATAGACCTCTAACATAACCCCCCAACAGGGGCACGTGAATAAATGCTTGTGATGGTAACACAAAAAAAAAAAAAAACACCATGCAAAGGAATGTAAAATTCCTACAAGTGACAGAGGTGCATAAATTACAGTCCACTACACACAAAGACTGTGATCCTTGAACAAGCGTGAAAGTGCCACTGGTGTCACTGGTGCCACAATCCAGAAATGGTAAGAGTGCCTCCTCACCTCCCCGCACTGACCACAAGGGCCAATACGCCTTTGCACCTTATAGGTGTACTCCTCGAGTGCCAGCCGGTACAGGTCCACACTGGATGCTACCTCAGACGCTGTTATCCCAAATGCCACCTCCAGCTGCTATATAGTGGTGGTATTAAACCACCCGATGATGCTCAGAGACATAAGAAGAGACTTGCCATAGCGTGATACCGCAATATTTATTGATAAAACTGTATAAAAAACAGAATGCCCACTCACATGTCCATAATAGGAATACAGCCTTAGAATAATCCTCCTGTATCCTCGTGCTATGGGTGTACCCGGAGTCCCAATATGGCGCGTGCGTCGGGAGTGACGTCACCGCGTACCGGAAGTGTCGTCAGGGCGTACCAACGCGTTGCGTCACGAATACCACGTGACTTCATCAGGGTCATCAGACCCTGATGAAGTCACGTGGTATTCGTGACGCAACGCGTTGGTACGCCCTGACGACACTTCCGGTACGCGGTGACGTCACTCCCGACGCACGCGCCATATTGGGACTCCGGGTACACCCATAGCACGAGGATACAGGAGGATTATTCTAAGGCTGTATTCCTATTATGGACATGTGAGTGGGCATTCTGTTTTTTATACAGTTTTATCAATAAATATTGCGGTATCACGCTATGGCAAGTCTCTTCTTATGTCTCTGAGCATCATCGGGTGGTTTAATACCACCACTATATAGCAGCTGGAGGTGGCATTTGGGATAACAGCGTCTGAGGTAGCATCCAGTGTGGACCTGTACCGGCTGGCACTCGAGGAGTACACCTATAAGGTGCAAAGGCGTATTGGCCCTTGTGGTCAGTGCGGGGAGGTGAGGAGGCACTCTTACCATTTCTGGATTGTGGCACCAGTGACACCAGTGGCACTTTCACGCTTGTTCAAGGATCACAGTCTTTGTGTGTAGTGGACTGTAATTTATGCACCTCTGTCACTTGTAGGAATTTTACATTCCTTTGCATGGTGTTTTTTTTTTTTTTTGTGTTACCATCACAAGCATTTATTCACGTGCCCCTGTTGGGGGGTTATGTTAGAGGTCTATTTATGCATGACTATTTATAAACACTTGTTTATATAGTATATATATTTTATATATAATATGTGTGATTAGTGTTATTTACCTTAGCGCCACACCAATTTTTCTTGTTTGCATACAGTTTAGTGTCTGTGTTCAATAATGAGATAGGTCTATAGCTGGAGCACTGAGATGGATCTTTTCCCTCCTTGTGAATAAGTACTACATGGGCCTGTAGGGATTCTCTCCTCACTTCCATCCCCCCTCCCAGAGCATTCATATATTTCTCCAACTTGGGTAGCAGTACTTCACTAAATTTCTTATAGTACTTAACTGTATATCCATCCGGGCCTGGGCTTTTTCCCCCCCCTGTGCTTCTTAATGCTATTTTAATTTCTTCCTGGGAGATTTCTGCGTCTAGGGAGTTCAACTGTGCTTCACTTAGTTTTGGTAATCCCGCATTTTTTAAGTATGTCATCTTTTTTTCATTAATTCCCTCTTGGGCTTCTTTTAGGGGGCCTTGGGGGCTAATATTATATAACTTTTTGTAATACTCCGTAAACACTTTAATAATCTCTTTATTTGAGTGGACCAACTCCCCCTTTGAACTTTTTATCTTTTCTATATAGTTCCTATTTTTCTTTTTATTCAAAGCTCTCATTAGATATCTTCCTGGTCTGTCCCCCCATCTATATCTCTCGTTCAAAACCCTGTTTTATACTCTTCTCTTCTCCTCATCCATCAACCTCTCTAGCTCATCTTTTTTATCCGATAACCTCTGTCTCGTATCTTTTGTTATTTTCTTCTTATGGATCTGCTCCAAGTCCAATATTTCTTTTAAGAGCCCACTGACCCTCTCTCTTCTTTCCTTTTTCTTCTTTGCTCCCGCCGCAATCAAGATTCCTCTTATGAATACCTTATGACTTTCCCAGACTGTAGCTATCGATACGTCCTCTGTTTCATTCTCCTTAAAGTATACTTTAATCTCTTTCTCGATTTTCTGAACTACATCCTCATCCAGAAGAAGACCCTCTTTAACCTCCACCCTAATCCTCCCGTCCACCTTCTTCCCCATCCCATTTTCATTACAACCGGAGCATGGTCCGAGAACGTCCTTGTCTCTATATCAATTTTAACCAGATGATCTACAAGTTGATGGTCTATTAAGATGTAATCTAATCTCGAGTATATCTCATGTGCATTAGAGAAGAAGGTATAGTCTCTGTCTTTCATATGCTTTATTCTCCAAGTGTCCACTAGTTGATATTCATGCATCACTTTTTTCAGAGCTCTCAGAGACCTACTCCCCTGTCTTTGCACGGAAGAGGTATTATCCTTTTGTGGGTCCATACAGAAATTTAGGTCTCCAGCTACTATCAGGCGCCCTTTTTTAAATTCCATTAATTTTTTCAGCAGACCCTTCATATACATCTCCGGGTTTTTATTAGGGCAGTATATATTGGCTAAAGTACACTCAATCCCCTGGAGTCTACCTTTTAAGAATAAAAACCTCCCCTCCGGGTCGGTTCTTCTATCCTCCAGCTCAAATCTCATATTCTTTGCAAAACCTATTTCAACCCCTTTTGCTCTTTTAATTGGAGAATCTGCATAGTACCATGTTGGGTAGTGTTTGGATTTCAATTTCACGTTTGCCTCTATCTCAAAATGCGTCTCCTGTAAAAATACCACTGACGTAGCCCTATGATGTAACTCATTAAACAACCTAAATCTCTTCCCTGGACAACTCAACCCGTTCACATTATAGGTTATAAACTGTATTTCTTCCATCATTCCCAATTAACTCCATCTCTCTTCCAGATTGCCTCTTCCTCTTTATCCCTTCTGTCATGAAGAGTATTGACCCAATACCTCCTCCCCTCCCTCCCACCCAACTCTCGTCTCCTCCCTCCCCCCTTCCCCCCATCCCTTTTTAGGCTTGTAAAGTGCCTACTAATCATTTGTGGGATCATTCCCACCCTTGATTTAAGACTTTGGGGTTGACCTCCGCCCATGGGCGGCTCACCTCTCCTCCATCCTCCCCAGTTTACCTCTCTCTAAAAATTTGACTCAGAAAGAAAAAAAAAAAGATGAAATCAGTCCAGAAGAAATACCCTATTTTCAGAAGGGGGTGGGTGGGAAATGAGGAGCATGGAAGGGAGAGAAAAAAAAAATCGAGTCTCTATTTCTCCCCTCCCTCTCTCCCCCACCCCAAACCGCCCCCTCTTCTTCCCCTAACCCGCAGCCAGTCCTCTTTTCTTATATCTTCTAATTCTCCTTTTTCTTCTTCCCATCCTTCTATTTCCATTCTTTGCAAGTCCAATCTCTCACAAAAGACTCTCAGTTCCTCTGGAAATCTCAGATAGGCTGTGACTCCGTTTCTCCATCCAATTAGGCATTCTGGGGTTCCCCATCTATACTGCACCTTCTGCTTTCTCATTTGTTCCAATAAAGGTCTCAAGGATCTTCTTCTCCATAGGGTCTCTGATGTTAAGTCCGCATAGATTTGGATATCTAAATCTCTATATTTAATTATTGATCTTCCTTTACTCTTCCTCCAAATCTTATCTTTGTCCCCAGATTTTTGAAATTGAACAACTGTATCCCTCGGTCTCTCCTTCCCCATGATCTGTTTGAACTTTCCTGTTCTGAACACTCCATCCAGATTAATCACTTCTGATTCCGCTCTATCCATTATGGAGTTTAGAATTTTACTAACTAGTTCATACAGTGATTCCCCTTTTACAGACTCTGGGATTCCTCGTACCCTAAGATTACTCCTTCTTTCTTTATTCTCTTGAACCTCCATCCTATAAAGAAGTTTTTTCTGAATAAAGTCCATATTTATTATCTTCCTTTCTAGTTTAACAATGGTTTGGGCCTGATTTTTAACTTTCTCCTCTGTTTCCTCCACTCTCAGCAACAGGTGCCCCAAATCATTCCGAATAGATGTCATTTCTTGCTTTATCATTTTCTCCAGACTTTGAAACATTTCTGTCATCTCTTTTTTATTTGGTACATGTAGTTCACCCTCAGGTTCGTTTTTCTCCAGCCTTTCCACCGTTTGTTGACTACAGCTGCTATTCATGTCCAGTGATAATCTAGGGTTACTTCCCAGACTGATTTCCATTTCACCCTTTTCACTAGTATCTTGGGGCCTTTCTGGAGTACTATTTCCTTGAGTAGTATATTTCTTAATCGTTCCCGTTTGAGACCCTTTGAGTCCTGCTCCTTTAATTCCTTTATTCTTCATGTCCTCTATGGGTCTTGTTTTCTTCTATGACCCCTTATACAAATGTAAGTCAAATGTCTATGGCTTGTTAACCCAGCCTTGCCTTGCTATTTTTCCTTTTATTTTACTTTTCTGTGTCTCCTTATTCCTCTTCTCTTCTCCACCTCTTCTTGACCCTTGGGAATCCCCCCTCCTCTCTTTCACCTTTTTTTCTCCCCTCAGCCACAGGAGATTATAGTACACACACAATGTTCCAGTATGTAAAAAGCCCCAGCCGCTCACACTCACCCGTCTCTTTACTTGTAAAAGGCTCTGGTCGTCGGGTAGAGGGCCTTTCTCAGTCCCAGGGGGATTCCTCCGGGTCTCCTTTGGTCTCTCGGTCACCTGGAGGTCATCACAAGGCTACAGGCTGCTTCTCACAGTTTTCCAGGGTCCAGGGCCAGTCTGCACACCGGGGAACGAGGCCAGGAGTGAGCCGGCACTTCCCTCTCTGCTCGGGATGCCGGCTGGTCTCACCTCCTCCCAGAGATCCTCCGCGGCTTGTCACATGATCCCGCCGCGTCTCCTCGTCTCCCGGCTGACCCGGCTCCTGCCTCTCTTCACGGGCCACTCAGCTCCCCTGCTCTCCGGCCTCTCCTGCTCGGCCCACCTAACTCCGGTGAGTCTGCCCCTTCATTTTTTTATTTCCGAGGGTCCCTGGGAAGGATGGAAAGCGGAGCCTAGCAGAGTGCTAGTGCCTCACGCTCTCCTCGGCCGCCATGTTCGGGCTCCCCCCCCCCAGACCTACTGTGTTTCTATCCACCTATGGCTATTGCTGTTCATGGGAAGTTGATCTAATGATCAACTTCTCACAAATGAGCTTGTTGGAAAATTTCTGTTCAATCAGCACTGCAACCAATCAGCTTCAGCGATGATCAATGTATTCTGACAGCAGAGGAGTCCTGCTGTCAGAACAGAACAACACTGGCTGACCAAAAAAACTGAGCCATGTTTGGCCAGCTTTACAAGGATAATTGAAACAAAGTATTATCTTAAGACACAAATGTATTTGAATCAAAATTAGATTCAAATTCTTTAGAAAGTCTCCTCTCCACTCTATGGTCAGAATAGGTAAACGATTATTGACTGCATTCAAAATAGCTCATCCAAAAAAAAAGTCAAACACCTGTTTTATTTTCATGACCCCATATGCTTCAAGCACTGATGTTGCACATGGATTGCATTTTACGGTTTCCATGAAGGGGTGTACTTGGTAAGCAACAATGTTTAGGTAGAAAGTATGTGTCCAAATAACAGCCACATGAATGGCAGGACCCATGGTTTCCCAGCAGAACATTGCCAAAAGCATCACACTGCCTCTGCCAGATTACCTTCTTCCTATACTGCATCCTGGTGCCATCTCCTCCTCAGAAAAGCAATGCACATGCACTCAGCCAACCACATGATGGAAAAAAAATGTGATGCATCAGACCAGGCCAACTTCTTCCATTGCTCCGTGGTCCAGTTCTGATGCTTGCATGCCTATTATAGGTGCTTTTGGCTGTAGACTTGGGTCAGCATGGGCACACTAACTGGTCTGTGGCTACATAGCCCCAAACACAAATAACTATGGTGCCCATTTTTTTTCTGCTTTCACCACATAAACTTCAGGGAAACCATGTTTACTTGCTGTCTAATATATCCTACTGATGGCCATTGTAAAGAGAATATCAATTTAATTCACATAACCTTTCAGTGGTCATAAAGTTATGGCTGACTGGTGTATATTGCTAGCCACAACTACACAAAATTACTAGAAACTGCAAAGCAGTACTCAAATACATGCTGTTATGTAATACCACATCGCTTTCCAAATGTCTTCATTTTCTTGATTTAACTAGATGTATTGTTTGGATGATTGCACATTTTTATATACATTTTGGAAATTATTTTTAATATCTTATTTATTAAATCATCTCTTTACATTGTGGATGAAAAACAACTTATTATGAGTTATGCTTGTGGACCAAAACACTCCAGCCAATAAAACAGATTGAGCCCATGAAACAACGTGACTGACAGTCTGCCTTCGCTTCCACAAACCAAGACCTGACAGGGAGACAAGATTATTCCAGCACCAGGGTGATCTTTGAGATCAGCATTGTGAGACTGATAGAGCTTTCATTACTATGCATGTTAAATAGCAGACAAGATTTATTTTTAGTACCCTTCCTGCAAGGTTGTTTCCACTATTTCTATCAAGATGAATTTTATTGTATTGTGCCTGCCATTCACTTCACTGCAGAGATTTTGGGAGGTCAGACTAGAGCACCTCGCTTGCTATCTCTCGGATGATAATCAATCTCCTTTCACTGCTGTCTTATTAACACAATAGCTCCATGTCTTAGACAGTTGCAAACAGTCAAGTGTTGCTGCTAATTTCCTATACTATTATGGAAACTGCTAAATTAACATTAAGCCTAATAGCCAGATAGATGGCTTTACTGACATACTGATAGATAAACAAACTGGCTCCCATCCAACCTAGATTGCACTGAAACATAATCATGCAATCTGTTTCAGTCTGAGTGAAATCTTGCCTCTACCAATCTCTTTTTACTCTTCTCTACAAGGAAGATCCAATATATGGGTAGATACAATCATATCTCAGGTTCCCAAGATGACCTCAGATTTAACCTAGATGGGCATGCCTAACAAAATCACAAATCAGTAAAGGGGATTTCTTAAAGGGTTACTAAACCCACAACAGCAACATCAATCTGTGTATGCAGTAAAGCATGCTTGTTATATTCACTGTGGAGCCTAAGGAGTTAATCCTCTGTATTGTGTAAAAAGGCTGTTTGATCCTGACTTCTCTGATCCTCCCCTGCTTCTACTGTCCCCAATCCATCTGCTGATAGAGCAGAGACTTGGGGGCAAGCTATATATGCTCAGTTTGGCGTGTATTGCAAGAGAGTTTTTTTTTTCTTGGGAGAGTGCATGTGATCAGCACAGGGCCAATAAGTGCTGTCCAGGCAGAGGATCAGGGGTCCAGCAGCCTCATAGGACAATCAAGGGTGAATGAAAACTATCAGCTGGACACTGATAAAAGTCACAGGACTGCTATATACTGCTGTTTAGAAAAGGTATATTTATATTTTAGGCACTCCCTAAAGCCCTCCTAAAGTTTACATGTGGAACAATTGGTATCTGTCTCGGCAAAATTCCTTATAAAGGAATAGAGGGAAAAAAACATACAAAGAAAAAGGGATTGACAGTAAAGAAAGAAGAAAAAGAAATAAACCAGATCATTAACTAATAAATCCCACATTTTCACCAGACTGCATTAGCACTAAAACAGACCCATGTTTGCCAGTTTATATTTATTTACTAAGATAATTGCATTTCCATGTTCTGTGTAGTGTGAGAGACCAGATATAGTGAATGCAGGGTCCTGGGTTTAGTAACACATACAGTGGGGATCGAAAGTTTGGGCACCCCAGCTAAAAATTGTATTAATGTGCATAAAGAAGCCAAGGAAAGATGGAAAAATCTCCAAAAGGCATCAAATTACAGATTAGACATTCTTATAATGTCAAAAGTTAGATTTTATTTCCATCATTTACACTTTCAAAATAACAGAAAACAAAAAAAATGGCGTCTGCAAAAGTTTGGGCACCCTGCAGAGCTAATATCTTGTACTGCCCCCTTTGGCAAGTAACACAGCTTGTAAATGCTTTTTGTAGCCAGCCAAGAGTCTTTCAATTCTTGTTTGAGATATCTTTGCCCATTCTTCCTTACAAAAGTCTTCCAGTTCTTCGAGATTTCTGGGCTGTCTGTCACGCACTGCTCTTTTAAGGTCTATCCATAGATTTTCAATTATGTTGAGGTCAGGAGATTGTGAAGGCCATGGCAAAACCTTCAGTTTAAGCCTCTTGATGTAATCCCCCGTGGATTTCGAGGTGTGTTTAGGATCATTGTCCATTTGTAGAAGCCATCATCTCTTTAACTTCAGCTTTTTCACAGATGGCATCAAGTTACCATCCAAAATTTGCTGAAATTTTATTGAATCCATTTTTCCTTCTACTCGTGAGATGTTCCCTGTGCCACTGGCTGCAACACAACCCCAAAGCATGATTGATCCAACCCCATGCTTAACAGTTGGACAGAGGTTCTTTTCATTAAATTCTGTGCCCCCTCTTCTCCAAACGTACCTTTGCTCATTCCGGCCAAAAATTTAATTTTAACCTTATCTGTCCACAGAACTTGTTTCCAAAATGCATCAGGCTTGTCTATATGTTCATTTGCAAAGTTCAAACGATGATTTTTGTGGTGAGGACGTAGAAGAGGTTTTCTTCTGATGATTCTTCCATGAAGACCATATTTGTACAAGTATCTCTTTATAGTGGAATAGTGTACCACAACTCCAGTGTCTGCCAGATCTTTCTGGAGGGATCGTGCAGTCAAACGTGGGTTTTGAATTGTTTTTCTCACAATCCTGCGAGCTGTTCTGTCTGATATTTTTCTTGGTCTTCCAGATCTTGCTTTAACTTCCACTGTTCCTGATGACTGCCATTTCTTAATTACATTCCGAACAGAGGATATTGACATCTGAAAACGCTTTGCTATCTTCTTATAGCCTTCTCCAGCTTTGTGAGCGTCAACTATTTTCAGTTTTCTAGACAACTGCTTAGAAGAACCCATGGTGCTCATTGTTGGGGCAAGGTCAGATGAGTCTGGGCATTTAAAACCTTTGAGCTTGACATCACCTGGTCTTCCCAGACGATGATTGAGAACAATCCATGACACTGGCAGGTCTCAGCTTTGCAAAGGGGGCAGTGCATGCTATAAATTCTGCAGGGTGCCAGACTTTTGCAGATGCCATTTTTTTGTTTTCTGTTATTTTGAAAGTGTAAATGATGGAAATAAAATCTAACTTTTGTTGACATATTATAAGAATGTCTAATCTGTAATTTGATGCCTTTTGAAGATTTTTCCATCTTTCCTTGGCTTCTTTATGCACAATAATACAAATTTTTAGCTGGGGTGCCCAAACTTTCAATCCCCACTGTAAATATTTTCTCAACTCTGATGGATATTAAGAATCTTGGGGCTGAGCACAGGGTGAAAAATCCTTAAGCAGGAGTACTTTCAAGGAAATGGAAAGTTTTTGCAAATCTTGACTTTTCCTCTATAAGTCATGCATAGCCCTGCCCTCTCTCTCAAGCTTGCCTCTTGGTCCTTCAGAGTACTTATCTCAGTAGAAAACCAATAACATGGCATGGGATGTTGGAGAGGGGCAAGACCAAGCTTGATATGAAAAGTTAATTTTGCAGTAAAAAAACACAGTCTCTATCTCTGGATTTACTTAACTTTCATCTGCAGTTTTCACTAATAACAACATCTGGTGATGCTACACAACAATTGTTATTACATCCATTCATTTCCGTAGTGCCAGTAAAGTGCAGGACTTCAAATTATTACCTTCACCTGACATTTCTGAGGAAAGACCCATGTTACTCATAGCAATCAAATTTATGTGTTTATTTTAAAACGTGGTCTGGAAATGATGACGGTAATTTGATTGCTACGGACAACGCAAACATTTCTTCTTTCAATTACTCTTTAAGGGCCAGTTCACACCAAAGAACCGCAGTCCAAATGTGTTTCTGTATGCGCATTTTTGGTGCATTCTGACACATTTTTTTATTTGGATTTGATGCATTTTGGTGCATTCCCCCCCCCCCCCTTTCTTTCTTCATATTAAATAGGGACATGTGCATTCCAGTGCATTTTTTAAGCACTTTACCACGTTCCGGTGCAGTCCAGTGCAGGAAAAATGCAGCATGTTCTTTTTTTTCTGGAACTGGAATGCAGTAGAATTGACTGCCCTGGTGTGAACTATGCCATTGGAAACCATATAGCCTACTTTCCATGCATTTTTGATGCAGAAAAAAAAATGCACTGGACTGCATGTGGTGTGAACTGGCAATAAGACATTTTGATAAAATGACCCATAGGTATCCTTAAATTATATAGATACATAGAAAGAGTTTGGACACACCCATACAACAAGAAATTACTTAAAAGAGCAGAGCTACTAAAGTAGGTGCACACAGAATCTGGTGCAGCTATGCAGAGTAGCCAATCAGCTTCTAACTTCAGCTTGTTCAGTTCGAGCCCATTCATACTTGCACAACTTGTCATGTGAGTTTGAGGTCCAAAGTCGCATGACTTGCACCCCATGTTTCCCAATGAGTACCATTCATATATGTGCAACTTCAAGCTGTGGTGACTTGAAAGTAGTCCCTGCACTACTTTGGTCCGACTTTCATGCGGCTTGAGGGCCATAGACTTCAATGTAAACCCTCAAAAGTCACATGAAAGTTGCACCTGATATGATTTGTGTGCCACTTTGTACAGCACAAACAATCATGCACCAAAGTTGCACTTATCCAAAGTTACAATGGAAATCACACGATTTTGAAGTTGCACAAGTGTGAATAGAGCCTTAAGCGTTAACAATAAAACCCAGAAGCTGATTGGTTGCTATGCACAGCTGCACCAGATTCTCTGTGTGCCAGTTTTATTCAATCTCCCCCATCATGTACTGCATAACCTTTGCCCCTGGTCAGCTGGGTCACAAGGGCCAATAATTTGAACAAGGATGGATAACCCAACTCCCTTTCTATAAAAGGATGGGCTGACTGCAGCCATATTGTCAGTGTGTATTGGAACTGAGCTGCAAAATCTGTGTTTGTTTACTGTTTATTTTAATTTTGACACTTTTCCTCTATGGCAGTGCTCAGCTTCAAAATTCACCCCTATAGCTTCAAAGGGTTCTCTGCAAAGTTCGTAAACTTAAAACTTCAAGCAAGATTTGGAAATCTGTTTGCTAACCAAACCAGATTTACTCATTCCTACTGATAAAGAAAAGACAAGGCAATATTTGGAGTAATCGACTAATGTATAGTGATATAATGGGGTTGTAATATTAAAGACAAATACGAAGTTCACTTTGCAGGTGAAGTTGCACTTTTCACTTGGATTTGCCCAAAGTTTAGTACATGTAATATCAAACCTACGTACATAGGTAGTGGAAGGTTTCCATATTCTGCACAAAAAGAAATAGTTCAAGTGTTGTACACCAAAGCAAGAACACGCTCATCAAGAAGAACTCCCGACAAAATTCTTATTTTCCCATGCAGTGGGGCTGTGACCGAACTGCATGGGTAAAATGCTTGTTTTTGTCTAAGGGCTCAAAAAGCAAAGATATACTTACTTAATCTGCTGATGCTCCAAACGCAAGACCGAGGCACACTGCTCCTGCTCCCCCTGCATGCTGTCTTGTGAATGGGTTGTTCCTGATGTCATCGCGCCCATAGACCAGCTCTGGACCATACAAACATTTAACCCTTGCAGTGTGGGCATATCACCACTGCATGGGAAAGTAAAAGCTTTGACAGGTGTTCAGTTTTACGTAAACCAGAGAAAAAATCCAGGGAATGTGGGGATATGACCTCCAACCTACTAACCCTTGCAAGCTCCCTAAAGGTATCCATAGGCAATACATGCAAAAGCTGACATGCAAGAACATCTTAGTGTTACTGATTGTTCACAAACTGCTAAAATTCCATGATTGGGTAAGCCCTTAAAATACACCTGCCTTGAGAGAATATGGGGTTAATTAAAACTGAAAAGTGCATGCTGTGCAAATAGCCAATGAGCATCTAACTTCAGCTTGTTCAACTGAGCTTTGACAAAAATACCTGGAAGCTGAATGGTTTCTATGCAGAGCATTGCCAGATTTTACACTCTTCAGTTTTAGTAGAACAACCCCTATAGAGGCCGCCAATCCTGACCTGACCTTCTCATAATGTTATTTAACTGACTGCTGTGCTAGTCCAATGGCTTCAGTACTCCAAAGTTGCTAAACCAAAACAAGCATGCAGACTTCTGACTTTCTAATATGTTTGTTGTTCTGGGTTAGTGCCTCTAGAAATATTGGGCACAATTCACTAAAGCTTATCGCATTAGTTAAGTCAGTCACATGACCACATATGATACTGAAAATGTCAATTCACTATTGCTAGTATGTGGTATTTACCAAAAATAGCAAAAACACTCAGTAAATACCGTATAAAAAGACCTTAAAATCAATTCACAAAAGGAAATAAATAATGAAATGCATGCGGTAATTAAGTAGTGGTCCAGGCTTGCGGTATGTACTGTTATCTGTCAGTACTGTCATAAGTTGTTAAGGAATGGGTGGCCGCCAAGTCCCTAACAGCCTCAATGAGTCATCAGCTGTCAGCTGTAACAAAAATTACCCGCAATTTAAAAAAAAATAAAAATTTGCATGCGGTCCCCCCAAAATTCATACCAGCCCCTTATCTGAGCATGCAGCCCAGCAGGTCAGGAAAGGGTGGGGGATGAGCGAGCTCTCCCCCTCCTGAACCATTCCAGGCCACATGGCCTCAACATTGAGGGGTGTTTTGGGGCAGGGGGGCTCCCCCCAAAGTACCTTGTCCCCATGTTGATGGGGACAAGGGCCTCTTCCCCACAACCCTGGGCTGTGGTTCTGGAAGTCTACAGGCAGGGGGCTTGGTAGCAAGGGGGCCCCCAGATCCCCCCCCCATGTGAATGAGTATGGGGTACCACTACCCATTCACAAAAATAAACCTGGTGTGAAAAAAGACAGGAGAAGGCTTTGACAAGTCCTTTATTAAATAAAGAAAAATAAAAGAATGTCCCCTGAAGTAGAACCACACAGGTTTTCCGATGAGCCCCCCTGTCCGCAGACCCCCACAACCAGGAGTGGGGCGGGGGGTGCTCGCTCGTCCCCCCCTTTCCTGAACTGCCGGGCTGCATGCTCAGATAATTCAAACTTTTTTTTTTTTAAATGCTGTACTGTATCCTAACGCATACTCGGATGCTGTAAAATACCGTTTAGTGAATTTTGCCCAATGTGGGCAGCCAAGCAATTAACATAAGAAAAAAGTCAACAATAAAAGCCACATATTTCCATTAGTACATGCTTTCTATATTCCCTTACACAATCAAACACTACTAATCTATATAGTAACACTAAATCTGCTGGAGGAAGCAATCAAAACATACAGAGTATAAAAACATATTATAGTGCTCTAGGTGTAAAAAATAAACTAAAATACGTGAATATGACCTATTTATGTGGGGTTTTTTAAGGTATTGAAAGGATTACAGGCATATTACAACCCATGATATGCCTTGCTTGAAATAGTGTAAGCTCAGGCAATGGCTTCAGCCATTATTTAATATTTTCATTGGCAGTGAAATTCTCTGCATACAAAAAATGACATATGGCAAAGATCTGATACATTTGCCATGAGCAAAATTAAATCTGCTGTTTCAATGCTCAATTAAGACACATTCCAACTAGATTTATCCCTGTTTAGACTAGGAAGAAAAAATATGGTAATATTTTAAAGGAAAATGTAAAATTGCTTATTTTTGGAAGAGATGATCAATGGCATAGATTGTACATGTGGTTAAAGTTGGCCATGGACACAGTGGTGTAGTATGGGGGGGGGGGGCAGCTGGGGTGGGATTGCCCTGGGCGCAAATTTTAAGGCAGTAGAAGATTGCTTTAGATAGAATTATATAGTGATTGGAGCAGTGCGCTGTAATTCCTTCATTGCGAATGCCTGGTGTCGCTGTTGTCAGCTGACACTCACCACGCATTCTCTGCCTTGAGATTGGTTGTCTAATGTCATCCTACTGGAGCAGTCAGGTGGTGTGCTTGTCCCTGCGGCATTAAGAAGCGGTTGCCCGATCTGCCCAGTCCACCTGCTCATTCTCCTTCATGCTCGGCTGTTGCGAGTCCTGGGCTGTGAGTGCCACCGTGCTGGTGGCGGTGATTGGAGTCCTGCTGGCTCTGATCCAACATTGGATAATGAGTAAACCATACACCTCCCGAGAGAAAATCTCTTCCCTGGCCCAGGAAAAAAAAGGGTAACCACACCCCCCCGACAGGTCACTGTGTAGTCCGATCACTTATTTGGGGTGTCTGCTGAGGAAAAGAAGGTAGGAGTTCCAGGATGGTTGGTGGGGGAGAAGGGGGCCCCAGGATGGTTGGTGGAGGAGAAGTGGGCCCCTGGGTTACTGAGGGAGGAAGAGTGGGCCCTGGGATGATTGCTGGAGAAGGAGAGGGCCCCAGGTTGGTCAGAAATGGAGCAGGTCCTTGGGTGGTTGGTGGAGGAGGAAGAGGGGGTCCCTGGGTAGCTCCAGGTTAGGAGGAGAGGGCCCTGGGGTGACTTATAGAGTAAGAGGGCATCCAAGATGGTTGTTGGAGGAGAAAGAGGGCCCCTGGGCGGTTGGGAGAAGAGGAGCAGGCCCCGGGATGATTGGTGGAGAAGGAACGAGCCCAGGGTTGGTTAGCAGTGGAAGAGTGGGCCCTTGAGTGGTTGGTGGAGGAGGAAGAAAGGGTCCCTGGGTAGTCCCGGGTTAGGAGGAGAGAGCACTGGAGTGGTTGGTAGAATAGGAGGGCCCCCAAGGTGGTTGTTTGAGGAGGAGAGGGCCCCCAAGGTGTGGTTGTTGGAGGAGGAAATGGTCCCCCAAGTGGTTGTTGAAGGAGGCAGATGTCGACTGGGCCAGGGGGCAATTGCCCCCAGGCCACTCTGATGCCCCATAATAAAGACCGCACCATTGTACCCTCTCAGCCTCCGCTTACTAGAGACCAGGCCCCACCCCTCTAGTGACACCAGAGCCAGTTGCCAGGGAAGAGAGTGAAGCAGAGCCGTCTAGCATATCTGACATCAGAGCCAGATATGGCGCAGTTGGAGCCCTTTCGCTTTACACAATGCACTCTACACTTTATGTTGTACGTTGCATAGTCCACAGGTTAGGGGGAGCAAACTACTTGCCCTAGGCGCTGACAACCCACACTATGCCACTGCATGGATGGAGAAACTGATATATTCTGAAGAATTTTGCTTTATCCCAACAGAGACATTTAAGAAATCAGTGTATTTGCAGGTGACCTGACAGGCAGAAAAATGGCATTTAACTGCTTGTAGAGGGTTGTCACTTGTCACCCTTTTTAAGGTAAAATATCAGTCTTACTCTTATTTTAATATCCAATTCCTGCTGACCGAATTGACAACAGAGTCTAGTTTTGCAAGTTGGGCCAGTACAATATTGACCAGAATGTAACTCCACAAAAGTATAACAGGGAGCACACTAGTTTAAACTGGATACTAGTTACACATTTGGGTGAATGGATGTCAGAATAGAAAATAAGAATGTTCCCTAGCACACCTTGATAGAGTAGTAATCTTAATCTTTTATTTGTGTAGCACTACCCTCATAGGAGCCGCTGAATTTCACCTGTTCTTTCCAAAAATTCAAAACACACAGCAGCAGTGATTCACTCAATCAGTCTAGGGGTTGTCTTTTTTTTACATTTTTATTTGCTTGTAGAATTGATATCAGGAGGGTATTTGGGGTGGTATGGGATATTCTAGAACGTTAGGTATTGCTAGCACATGATACCTCTCATTTAGCAGCAGTAGTATAGGTAGACTTAAATATTCCATGATTTACAGCTGGAGAACATGAAGCAGAAAAAGCACAACTAAAGATAGACTTGAGTAGCCCAGGGTTCATGGCTGGAGACCATGAAACAAGGATTTAGCACAGCTCCAGTCAGGCTCTACTCACAGGATCCTAAGCATGCAATCAGTCCATAGGTGCAGTCTCCAGTAAAGTAGTCCAGCATCCAGTCCAATGGCTCCAGAGACAAGATATCACCATTCTCACAGTTCACAGATCCATCCACACAGGGGGGAAAACAATTTCCTCGAGGCTCCAGGCTATTTAACAACAGCACACCCACCATCTCCCCAGGGATTGGCTAGGCCCTGATGACCATTCAGGCTTTTCATCTGAACTCTTCCTCCCTAAGCTATAGAAATGTTTTCTAGAGGCAAGTGGAAGGTATCAAACTCTCAGCCTATGAAGCCCTGAACAGACCAACAACCACTTATCCCCTAACTACAGCAGGAGCCAAAAACTAGATATACGGTACCTTTCAGCCTAACTATAAGGATGCTACATCCACATAAAATAACAGCCACATTTTGATAATCTTGGCTTATGATGCCTGTTTTATATGAATAAAGTATAAGATTATCACTATATCGAGGTAGTCTGGTGAAGTATCTAATTTCCCTGTAATTGTTTGGTGGTACCAACCTATAATTCACTACAGCAACCTGCATGAACTCGGGGCAATCCTGTAATGTGTGCAGCAGATGCAATAAACATCTCTGAGGAGCTCCAGATGGTCTAAGTTTGTATTAATATTTATAAGAAGTTAATTTAAGAGGTTTATTTATCCAAGAATACATAAGGTGGAATTATCTTATCTTTCCATATTGATTACTCTGTTGGCACCATCCCTTAATCACGTATCAATAGAACATCTCCCATCTACACAGGGTGGGGGGCCAAAAAATGTGACTTCACCTGCATCAACAAGAGATTTTATACATCAATACATAAAATAAATACATCCTTTTCTTTTATTTAATTATTTTCAATGCTATGGTTAAAATAGGATGCGGTCTCCTAGTTCAGTGGAAAATTCATGGGTGAACCCTGATGATAATGTGCTTTTTTGCCCTGGGTTGTGCTATGGCTGTATTCTTTTGCACCCCCTCAACCCCCCGCAGACAAAATCATCTTTTTTTCCGACCATGTGACATCTTCATTATAGAGAAATATAGATTTTCTCCTTTGTAAATTTTCATTTGTAATACTTATATTTTTGTATGTATTGTTCATGTTTGCAAGTCTGTAGGTGCAGATCCTGAGGAACCTATTTATTTGTGAAACGCATTGCTCATAGACACCACATTGGAGAGAATAGAATATACTCAATGAATTTATGTCCATTGTTGGGCTATGATCTACACATGTTTATAGTTTGTGTTTGTAATCTATTTTGTCCATTTTTTTTAACTGTTCACACTACATGCAGTGCTTTTTTTCTGCATCAAACATGCATGCAAAGTAGGTTATATGGGTTTCAATTGGCACATTTCACATCAGTGCAGTCAGTTCCAAAACAAAAGAAAACATGCTGAATTTTTTCCTGTACAGTACTGGAACACGCGAAAACACCTAAAAAACACATTAAAAATGCAATGGATCCCAATACAGTGAAAAAAAATGGAAAAAAAGCATCAGGAATACATCAAAATTGCACCAGAACACATAAAAATGTGTTAAAAATGCGCATGCAGAAACGGATCAGGAACGGATCTGGAGGATGTTTTTGTGGCGTGAACGGGACCAAAGAGTGTATTTATTTTATGTATTGATGTATATAATCTCTTAGTGGCACATGCAAAGTCCTATTTTTTTGGTCCCTACCCTTTTGTAGGCAGGTGGTGTTCTACTGATATGTCATTTAAGAAGCAGTTCAATGAATGCAAATACAGGCTGAATACTAACAAAGTACTATACGTGTTTACATGTTAACAGATCAGTGTACTTTCTAGGACTGGTTTTCCTCTTATCCAAGACTTTCCTTTCAGGCAGACTATCAACGCATATCAGTCTGTTAAAGGGATTGTATTATGGCTTTTTGATAACCTATAGTGATTTGGTAATCTGTTGCTGTTTATTAAATGTTTATTTGTCGCCTCAACCTCCACAACATGTCCAGAATACGCCCCTTTTTAACCAATGACACCACAAAGCTCCTAATTCACTCCCTGGTTATCTCTTGCTTCGACTACTGCAACTCTCTTCTCATTGGCTTACCTTTACATAGGCTATCCTACCTTCAGTCCATCATCAGTGCTGCTGCCAAACTCATCCACCTTACCAACTGTTCAGTATCTAGTACTCCTCTCTGCCAATCCCTGACTATCTCCTAATCTATCCACCTTTAGATGATCCCAGAAAACCCTTTTCTTTAAAGAAGTCTATCCTGCTTTTAACAAATGCACTGTGTTTTTCCTTTCTCAATCAGCTCGTCCCCCACAGCTATTACCCTTTGTATCACGTGACCCTCCATCTTAGATTGTAAGCTCTATCTAGCAGGGCCCTCTGATTCCTCTTGTACCAAATTGTATTGTAACTAATGTCTGCCTTCATTTTGCAAAGCCTGGCACAAACTGTTGGAGCTATATAAATCCTGTAGTATAATAATAATAATTGTAAAATCAGGACTATGTGCATATTTTTGAATAAAATAACAAACATGTTAAAAAAAATTATAAAGTAAAAAATAAAGTGAATAGTGAGTCCTGAAGACTTCTAACATGTTTTAGGAAAAAAATTATAAACCATAGAGAACATATCTTTTCATAAACATTTAAAAACTATTTTCTTTAGTTATGCATCTTTTTGTCTTTAAAAGTTTTTAATTACGTGACCTGATA
The DNA here is from genome assembly GCF_062004578.1 of Staurois parvus. NCBI lineage: Eukaryota > Metazoa > Chordata > Amphibia > Anura > Ranidae > Staurois > Staurois parvus. Next base: position 90,036 of record NW_028318332.1, read on the forward strand.
CTTGGAAATGTGCCTTTACAATTATATTTTTTCCTAGATAAGCATATATATATATACAGTGGGGCAAAAAAGTATTTAGTCAGCCACCAATTGTGCAAGTTCTCCCACTTAAAAAGATAAGAGAGCCCTGTAATTGGCATCATAGGTAGACCTCAACTATGAGAGACAAAACGAGAAAAAAAAATCCAGACAATCACATCGGCTGATTTGGAAAGAATTTATTTGCAAACTATGATGGAAAATAAGTATTTGGTCACCTACAAACAAGCAAGATTTCTGGCTCTCACAGACCTGTACCTTCTTCTTTAAGAGGCCCCTCTGTCCTGCACTCATTACCTGTATCAATGGCACCTGTTTGAACTTGTTATCAGTATAAAAGACACTGGTCCACAACCTCAAATAGTCACACTCCAAACTCCACTATGGTGAAGACCAAAGAGCTGTCGAAGGACACCAGAAACAAAATTGTAGACCTGCACCAGGCGGGGAAGACTGAATCTGCAATAGGCAAGCAGCTTGGTGTGAACAAATCAACTGTGGGAGCAATAATTAGAAAATGGAAGACATACAAGACCACTGATAATCTCCCTCGATCTGGGGCTCCACGCAAGATCTCACCCCGTGGGGTCAAAATGATCACAAGAACGGTGAGCAAAAATCCCAGGACCACACGGGGGGACCTAGTGAATGACCTGCAGAGAGCTGGGACCAACGTAACAAAGGCTACCATCAGTAACACACTACGCCACCAGGGACTCAGATCCTGCAGTGCCAGACGTGTCCCCTGCTTAAGCCAGTACATGTCCGGGCCCGTCTGAAGTTTGCTAGAGAGCATTTGGATGATCCAGAAGAGGATTGGGAGAATGTCATATGGTCAGATGAAACCAAAATAGAACTGTTTGGTAAAAACACAACTTGTTGTGTTTGGAGGAGAGAGAATGCTGAGTTGCATCCAAAGAACACCATACCTACTGTGAAGCATGGGGGTGGCAACATCATGCTTTTGGGCTGTTTCTCCACAAAGGGACCAGGACGACTGATCCATGTACAGGACAGAATGAATGGGGCCATGTATAGTGAGATTTTGAGTGCAAACCTCCTTCCATCAGCAAGGGCATTGAGGATTGAACGTGGCTGGGTCTTCCAACATGACCATGATCCCAAACATACCGCCCAGGCAACGAAGGAGTGGCTTCGTAAGAAGCATTTCAAGGTCCTGGAGTGGTCTAGCCAGTCTCCAGATCTCAACCCCATAGAAAACCTTTGGAGTTGAAAGTCCGTGTTGCCCAGCGACAGCCCCAAAACATCACTGCTCTAGAGGAGATCTGCATGGAGGAATGGGCCAACATACCAGCAACAGTGTGTGCCAACCTTGTGAAGACTTACAGGAAACGTTTGACCTCTGTCATTGCCAACAAAGGATATATAACAAAGTATTGAGATGAACTTTTGATATTGACCAAATACTTATTTTCCACCATAATTTGCAAATAAATTCTTTCCAAATCAGTCAATGTGATTTTTTTCCTCATTTTGCCTCTCATAGTTGAGGTCTACCTATGATGCCAATTACAGGCCTCTCTCATCTTTTTAAGTGGGAGAACTTGCACAATTGGTGGCTGACTAAATACTTTTTTGCCCCACTGTGTATATATATATATATATATATATATATATATATATATATATATAGCCTCAGTAAAAACACCAACCAGAACAGCTTAATTAAAACAGCAAAAGAGATAGATTTGCAACATCTTAACATTAAATGCCAGTGGTGCTATTTGACTTTTAAATGCCAATTTTTGATGTTAATACTGTACACACATGGTTCGAAATTTGTCACATTTCCAGTTGTCTATTAAGACAAATTGAGATGAACGGCTTGTTTTATTTTCATGTTTTCACATGTTTACTCTTCCATATTTTGTTGATTTTTATACAAATTTGCAGAGTCTCATTCTAGTGCCTGTCATTATCACAGGGAGGGTCAGTACCCTTGCTTAACACCTACTGAGATATAAATAATTAGCAAGAGTCTGCTGTTTTCAATCAGTCTAAGCAAATCAACAGGCTTCAGAAGAAGTAAAGCAAAGCACAAAAACACAAAAGCAAAGCTTAAATATCTAAAAATCCATCCAACGCCCAGGGCAAAGATGCCAAAATGCTCCCCCCTTTCCTTTATAATGTGTAAGCTTATGGGATCCTATGCCCAGCTGTCATTTGTAAAAATCACTGTGAAGCTTATCTTTCGAACAGAATTTTGATTGACCTTGAAATGTGCAGTTTTTCCCACAACAAGAGGCACGAAGGAGGGGGAGAGAGAACACAGCCCACACCGCTTTCCAGCTCTCTCTTTGCCACTCCCAGTGAAGGGCTGACAGGAGTAGTGATGCCACTGTTGCTACTCCTGTCAGCCTTGTAACAGAAGGAAGGTTTTCTGCCACCAGGCAGCCTGCGCTCAGGAGGGGGAGGGGTTTACTTAAAGGACAGCTGTACTTTTAGTGTAGTTATTGCTTAGGCTAATTGAATGTACATACATAGTTAATAAAATTATTGATCTACCGTATGCTTTTTTGCGACCACACCTAAATACCAAGTATGGGCATTTTTTTTTGTTTCAAAAACTGTAGGGAATAGGTAGAGCACCTGACAGGTTTTTAATGCCATCAGTATTTCTTTTTGATTGACGATGCTCACAGGGAAGATAAGAAAAAAATCTTTTCAGTAGAGTTAGTGACTTTTTTTTATTTTGCCGAATGGGAAAAATTAGAACCTACAGTACTGAGCAAACATTTTAGGCAGGTGTGAATAAAAGCTGTAAAGTAAGAATGCTTTCAAAAGTATATATTTTACTTATTTTTTTTATCACTTTACAAAAATGCAAAGTGCGTGAACAGAAAAACAATATACGTAAAACCAATATTTGGTGCAACTAGCCTTTGGCTTCAAACCAGCATCAATTATTCAAGGTATACACAGTGCTTGAACACACAATTTTGGAAGGAACTCAGCAGGTAGGTAATTCCACACAACTTGGAGAACTAACCACAGATCTTCTGTAGATGTAGGCTGCCTCAAATTATATTATCTGGAATTACATGAACTTGATGTTGTGATAAGGTCTCTGTGGGGGCTAAACTATCACTTCCAGGACTGTTTGTTCTTCTTTCCACTGAAACTAGTTCTTAATGACATTGGCTGCATATTTCGGGTCATTGTCCTGCTGCAGAATAAATTTGGGACAAATTACACACCCTCCTGATTGTGTAGCATGATGAAGAAGTATCTGCCTGTATTTCTCAGCATTCAGGACATCATTGATCAGGCAATGTGAGGACAGTAGACACAGTGTTCGGCCAAGGAAACCTAAAGGATATGTAAAACCCAACATTCATATTCCTCATATGTGCCTTCTGTACTATGTTCTTGTATTAAAAAGTATTCTGTTCGCTTTGTATTGCTTCCTTTGTATGAAATCCCTGGTGCCCCTGCCAGTTCCTCTGCTTACCTAATAAAAACTGACCACACTAATAAGGAGTGCACACCGTTGTCAATTCTCTAGCAGTGCTGGAAACTCAGTGTGTTCTCCTCCAATAATCAGACTTGTCCTGATACTCCTCCCCCCTGCACAGCAATGTACCAGAAAGTTCAGTGTGCTAATGTTTCTCTTCACCCAGCTATTATGCAACTGAGAACAGAGAGAATGTGATTACGTATACAAAATGGGAAAAAGTATTCATAATTTTTTTTACTAACTATATACAAATGTTTTGCCTTTGATTTCTATTTTAAACTGAATGGATTGTTTTACAAGGGAAGGGTTTATATACAATTTATTGCAGCAGATGAAAGACATCATGCTTACTTCTCAACATCAGAAGATGTCCAGCATTGCCAACAGCACAGAACTAGCAGAAACCAGTAGGTCCCAGGTACACCCATCTACTGTCTGCCTGGCCAGAATGGATCTTCACAGAAGAACTGCAGACAAAAACGCTGTATCTCCAATGTGGAAACAAGGCTAAGCAACTCAACTACGCACAACAACACAACTATAAAACATAGGTACTGGGATGCAGAAACTGGCAGCAGGTGCTCTGGACTGATGAGTGAACATTTGAAATATTTGGCTGTAGCAGGAGGCAGTTTGTTTGCCGAAGAGCTGGAGAGCGGTACAATAATGAGTGTCTGCAGGCAATAGTGAATAATGGTTGAGGTTCTTGGCAAGTTTGGGGCTGCATTTCTGCACACTGAGTTGAAGATTTGGATCAAATGAGTCTGAGAAATACAGACAGATACTTATCCATCATGCCATACCATCAGGGAGGTGTGTGATTGACCCAAAATTTATTCTGCAGCAGGACAATGACCCCAAAAGCATACAGCCAATGTAATGAAGAACTATCTTCAGTGTAAAGAAGAACAAGCAGTCCTGGAAGTGATGATTTGGCCCCCACAGAGCCCTAATCTCAACATCGAGTCTGTCTGAGATTCCACAAAGAGGCAGAAGGATTTGAGACAGCCTACCTCCACAGAAGATCAGTGGTTAGTTCTCCAAGATGTTTGGAACAACCAACTTGCAGTTCCTTCAAAAACTGTGTGCACAAGCACTCTGGGTACCTAGAAGAATTGATGCTGTTTTGAAGGGAAAAAGGTGGTCACACCAATTATTGATTTGATTTGGATTTCTCCATTTTCATTTACTTTACATTTTGTTGATTGCTAAAAATAAACACTTAACTATTTCTGAAAGCATTATTAATTTACATCATTTTTTCACACCTGTCTAAAACGTTTACACAGTACTACTGTATGTCAGGCTTTTTCTGTTGTCTGACTGGGACAGGACATGAGGAACAAAAACCTGACAGAGATTGTAGTCCTTTCCTTCACTACTACAATTAAATAGTGCTGATGCGCAGTCCAATTTTTTTGCCTCTCCACATCCCTAAGCTACGTTTATTACTTTATTCTTAATTCTCTTTTTCACCTGCCATGACTCCCTTTTGTGCTGTGAAGCAATAACTCAAGAAAAAGGTCACTGAATTTCTAGGTTATCATTATGCAGCCATTCTTCAAACACTAGTGCTTTTTGAAGTCTTTATATAATTTTAAAGCATGTTACATATTTCAGCAATGCCATGGAAATATCCAATATGTCTTGTCTCCTTATTATGTTTAGCAGGGAAATACAGGGACAATATGCACAGTGCTTTATGTGGTAGCACTATACAAACTCTTGGCTAGGACACAAGACTGCTGCAAGCTGCGCATAGTTTGGCTTCATCTATACAAATTCAGCTATTAAATTATAGTGAATGCTTTTTTTTCTGGGGAAAATAGGAAATCAATACAGTCCTTTATATTTGGCTTTTTGGTATGTGTAAGAAAATTAAAGCAAATACTTAGTTACTGTGGCCAACACTGCCACTTGTCATTTCCTCAAATTTTTATGTATGAAACTCATTGATCAAAACTCAACAGATGGCCGAGTGGTAAAGCTTTTCAAGCACCACCATACTAGTGAAAAACAGGTTGTGATGGCACTCAAATGATGTGGACATCAATGATTAATCTGTCATCTCTCCTGAGGAGGTCATCTGCTCATACTGGATGTATTGACAGTTCAAGATTCACTAATGACTCGCAAAGTCATTTCTGAGTCATGATGATAGCAAACACAAGCCTGACCAGACAGGTGTGAAAGATTTAACTGAATCCCTGAAATGATTTTGACTAAATATATATGAACCACTGTGAGCAGTTGCTATAGACCCTAGTTCTGATTAATTTGCCCTATCTTCACACTGTCTTAAATAAAAAAACACATTCTTATTTTTATCAAATTAGGGATGCAATTATACTCCCATTTTGTAGGAAGGCAAAGATCAAGCTTCTATTGGGTGAAATGTTAGAGAGGGGTAATCATCTGTGATCTGACATTACAAGTGTGCAACTTCTTGCTTTTCTATTGAGTACATAAAGAGAGGTTGGGTTCTCTTTGGTTGCCGTGCAGAGTTTTAGAGGCACAGGATTTCCACATAGGAAATCCCTGGAATGATTTTGTCTACTGATATATAAGGATCACTCCATCAACAAAGCTTTGTGGAGTCTCAAAAAAGACTGTATGAATGAGTTCATAAGGACATCTTCCCAATAGAACAGCAATTGTACAACCAATAGATATGAGCGTCTTTCAAATATGCATTTCACAAAGTTCTTAAATCAACATAGAATCCATATATAGAAACTCAATTATTTTTTTTTAATTACAATTCATATTAAAATCCACCATATATAGATATTCAAAGCGTGGGATCAAACGATTGTATATATGATAAGATTTAAAGTCATTCCCCCATAATAATAGTCATGACTATTATAATGGAAGATGATTTTGAATTCTCATATTTACAATTGTTGATTCTACATTTTTAACGTCTATGTATAGTGGCTTTAATATTTGTAATAAAAAATTAATAGATTTTATATACTGTATATATGTAATCTATGTCGACTTAATAACTTCATGAGGTGCATATTTGAAAGCTCCTTACATCTACTGGTTGTACGATTGCTATATATGGACCAATGACAGCAGTTGCTATAGACCAGGGGTCTCCAAACTTTCTAAACAAAGGACCAGTTTACAGTCTTTCAGACTTTAGGGGGGGCGGACTGTGGCCAGTGGGAGTGACAATGCCCTATCTTTAGTATTAGGAGGAGCGCCCGATTGTTGGTGGCAGTGGGAGGGATAGTGCCTGATTGTTGGTGGCAGTGGGAGGAATAGTGCCCCAAGGGCCAGATAAAAAACAAGTAAAGGGCAGCATCTGGCCCCTGGGCCACGGTTTGGTAGACCATGATTTTGATTTGACTTGTCTACACTCTGTGCTTAAAAAATATATCATTTAACCGCTTGCTCACTGCCCTATAGTAGAACTACTTCTACAGGGCTGCACAAAATCACCTGTATATATATGTGAATTTGCATTTCCGAGTAGGGGGCATGCACATGCCACCCTACCTGTGCCGCCATTGGTAGCTACAGCTGCCGATCACTGGGTCCCACTTGGAGATTCCTCGTCGGCACCCGGCGATTGCCGAGGGACAGTGACAGGGGAGAGGTCTGTGTGTAAACAACACAGATCTCTCCCGTCAGCAAGAACACGGTGCTTTGTATTGCTCTGCGCAGCTTGTCTACATAGTGAAACACACACAGCACAATGTAAAACACAGCACACAGTTAACCCTTTGATTGCCCCAGATAATAACCCCTTCCTGCCCATTGTCTTTGGTACAGTGTCAGTGCTTTTTATTAGCACTGATCACAGTATTAGTGTCACTGGGGATGCCAATGGGAGTCAGTTCCCACCCAGTGTAAGAATTCCCACCGCAGTCCCGCTATAAGTCGCTGATCGCCGCCATTACTAGTATAAAAAAAAAAAAATTCTAGTATATATACCATTTGTAGACACTATAACTTTCATGTAAACCAATTCTTTTACACGTATTGGGAATTTTTTTTTAGCAAAGATATTTAGCAGAATACATTTTGGCCTAAATTTATGACAAAATTTGATTTTTTACAGTTTTTTATTGGCTATGTTTTATAGAAAAAAAGTCAAAAATATCGAGGTTTTTTTCTAAATTGCCAGTCTTTTTTTTGTTTATAGTGCAAAAAATAAAAATGGTGATCATATAACAGCAAAAGAAAGCTCTATTTGTGGGAAAAAAAGGACAACTTTAATTTATGTAAAGCATTGCATGACCGCGCAATTGTCAGTTAAAGTAATACAGTGCCGTATCGCAAAAAATGGCCTAGTCACGAAGGGGGGCAAATCTTCTGGAGGGCAAGTGGTTAAATAGTATTCTTCTTGTTATCAAATTGTTGATGCAATTACACTTTTACTTAATAGGAAAGCAGAAAGGTGCACACTGATATCATACACCGGTATCAGATAACATCCAATTTGAATAAACTCCCACTGCACTCCCACCTAGGACTGTCCTGTTGTCACCTATAATGCACAGGATGAGGAGTGATAATTATAAATTGTTGTTGTTCCTGTTATACTACATGCCAGGGGAGGACTGACAACTCATGGGGCCCCCGGGCAATAGGGGATCATGGGTCCCCCATGTCCTCACCCATACCCAAAAAAAGCCTATGAAAAAGCCAATCAAAGGTACCAGGGGCATCTCATGGGGCCCCCTACTGACCCTGGGCCTTCGGGCAGTGCCCGAGTGCTTGAATGGTCAGTCCGCCCCGCTACATGCCCTTCACTTACATTTCATCCAATATGGGCTTGATCGCAGAGATCAAGCCCGTATTGGGTAAATCATTAAAGAGGGGTCATCTATGATCTCACATAATCGATGTGCAGCTTCCTGCTTTTCTATTGATATCATAGAACATGGTTCGGCTTTCTTTAGTTGGCACATGGAGATCCACAAGCCAGAGATTTTTACACAGGTTTGGAGATGTGATACCTCTGTACACTTTAAATTTAGAGCTATGTAGGACTAAAAATGTGTTGACAAAAATGATCAAATTTAAACCCAATCCACAACATCTTATATAGGCTTGAACATGTTACTATAATTTAAAAAAATCTGTGGCCCTGTCATAAAGGTACTTTTTCAGGTATGTCCTATTACAAAGCGACAATACTCTGCTCCTGTTTTCCAACTGTGCTCATGCTTGTCCCTCTGTTGCACAGAAATGCCATGGGACCGTGTAGATGGGGAGAGACTAAAAAGAGGCTGCAGGAGATCAGAAGCACTGAGAAGCAACAAAGGATAAAAAAAATACAATTGGCTTTTTAAAAACAATTTGTATTTGGGGGGTAGGGGCTGTGAGTAAAGTGGACATTCCAGTTTTTTAGACTACACCCAAAGCCTGTTTCATGTTAAAATGATTATTTACTATGGTTACTTTTAAAATTGCATTATATTTGTATTTAATTAGGCTGTATCAAGTGAAATCAATAACATTGGCATAAATACAAAGCAGTTCATAACTTCTATCCCAAAGACAGAACGTAGCATAGTTTCTATATTTTATTTATACTGGTCTGCCTGGCCTGTTCAATTTTCTATGCTTTGTCAAACACAAATTGCTGACTACTGAGAAAAATGTACATGTTCACTACACTAAGGATAAATTTGGTTTTCTAATTTTAAGGAGGGAACTGGTAGACAGAGTTAATTGTTTCAGTCAGCTAAATGAGGAAAAACATCAAGGCGGAAAAGAGGTGCAGGAGGATAAAAGGTTGACACTTTCTACTTTTATCCAGCGATTGAGTTCAGGTGAACTATCAGCAGTTGGAGAGAAGTGAACCATGAACAGAAGACATTTAAATCATATGCACACTGTGAAGTAGGACAATTCAGCTAACAACCTCAGGCTATGTCTGGATGCAGAGCCCTGAGAAATGAGGTGTGACAAGATGGTGCTGTCACTAAGATGACATATGTAAACAAATAACATTGAATGTAATCCATTCAGCGCTTCAACTCTGCTCTTTATATAATACAATATAAATATTACAGATGATCGCAGCAGCACACTAGCAATAAGCACTTATTATTGCATCCCTCCTTTCCCTGAAGACCTTACAGTGGAAGTAAAGCCTAATTTTACATTTGTACCCACAAGTAAGCCTATAATAAGGCTTACCTGTAGGTAATGTTTATATCTCCTAAGAGATATTTATCTGTGTATACCAATGGTGCATGAGCTCTGAAGGAACGGCATGCCCGTGCCATTCCTTCAGAGCTGTGTGCCATAAAAAGTGACTCCCACTCGTATGCGCGGGAGTGACTTCATCACGGCTCGGGCATTCAAGCCACCGAAGACAGCGAACCCGGAAGAGGGACTGAGAGAAGATGGAAGCCCGGTCAGCGGTGACATCCCACCCCTGGAGGGATTTGTTTTCAGGTAAGTCTCACATAATGTGCTAGCACATTATGGCATTACCTTGCAGAGGAAAAGTTTTTTGTTTTTTTTAAAGTTTACTACTGCTTTAAAGTTAATTTCCAGGAATTCACCAACTTTGTGAAATGCACTTGCATACTATGAGTTGAGTCAAACAAGGTGCATTCAGATGTAAGTCCAGAGATCCAGTCCTTGCCTCCCAAGCCTACTGTCTGGGAAGGCTATGGTTCCAGGGTGGTCCAGTTAATGCTTCTCAGGCCTACTGTCTAGGAAAGGGCACCGACGTTGAAGAGGAGTTCTGCTTAGTCAACTGATGGCCTAGGCTTAATGAACCACAATTACAGATTGCCATTTACAGCTTAAAGGTCCACTACTTGACTGTGAGAGGGGACATAGAAACTTAAGGCATTAGCCTTTGGCAGAAGTTAAAAATACAAGATACTATTAAATGGAGGGATTTGTGCTGCTGATTTTGGCAACCTGTATCCCTGGCCCTCTGTTCCCTCAACAACTAAGCCAATAAACTAGCAAAAGGAAGATTGACAAAGTAGAAGTCTGTCTTACTGCAGCTGTCAGTGAGTGTTTCAGTGTAGCTACAAAGCAAACCACCAATAGAAAGGCTAGGTGGGCACATAAAATTCAGCAGCAATTAGCAGCTCCTTCGAGGGTCTTTGCTCCACAACGTATCTACACTGTCCTCTTAGTGTGTTAACTACACAGTAGGTAGAAAGTCTAACAAAATAACAGCAATCATGAGTGATTCAGCTTGAAGCAAAAATTTATTTTTCTTTTCTCATGTACTGTGGCTGTGTGGGAGCTCAGCTACTGAACAAGAGCTCTCCAGGAGCGGAAACATGATTTTGTTAACGGTATAAGAAGTGACTAGGTAAGTAAGGCAAGCACTCATCTTGACATGCAGATGCATTTTCTTACATATAACTATATTTTAGCTACTTTACAGACCCAGTGGGTGACATTTCTGCTTTGAGTAAAAGGTGCTTGAAATCTGTATAAGCAACAATCTTGAAAATTATGTTTCCAAAATTGCTGCAAAGAAATCTACAGTGCTGTAATCACAATGACTGGAGTATGTGAAAAGTTTCAGCTTGACAGCGTCTAATGAATTTATTTCAGTTATTCTATATGCAGTTTGATCATATTCTCTGTCTCAAAGAAATGGTTATATAATGGTATAAGAATATGTGAGTATATAATGTTTTTTCTGTTTTCTGCAGGAAGAACCCTGTCTCCACATCTTGTCTAAAACCCAACCTACTCCCCAAATTAATCTTCTAATTTCTACATGAAAATATTTGCACACTGCAATGTTTGCATATCAGCTGCAATCTCAGTGTTCCTATTCTAGGATGTGAGATGTTGCAGGCTACATGTACCATTTACCTACACTGCTGCAGTGGATACAGTAGGATATTGTTAGAACTTTTGTTGGGTTTTTATTGCTTTGTGTGTGGACCCCCTTCCTATTCTAACTCCTCAGTACAGAAAGCCCCTCTCCCATCCTAACCCCTCAGTGCAGATTCCTCTCAGTACAAACTCCATGCAGTAAAGCCCTCCCCCAGCATTACCCCTCAGTACAAACCCCAAAGTACAGTCCACCCTTCCAGCCTAACCCCTCCCTACAAACTTTCCAGTGCACACCAACCCAATACAGACCCTCCCCCCCTCAGTACAGATCCCCCTACAGGGAAGATTCCCCCCCATTACAGACCCCTCTCAGAATAGACCTCTCTCAGCACAATCGCCCAGTATGGACCTCATTGAATACAGTCACTCTCCAGTACAGACTACCCTAATACAGATACCCCCAGTACAAACAACCCAGGGCAGACCCCCTCTGTACAGACACCCCCAGTGCAGACCTCCCTCAGTATAGCTCACTTTAGCACAAACTCTCTCTGGTTCAGACCCCGCAGTACAAACAACCCCAATAAAGACCCCCCTTAGTACAGAAAACCTCCAGTACAGACCCCCTCTAGTACAGACCAACATCAGCACAGACTCCCCCTCAGTACTGCCCCTCCATATAGACACCCCAGTACACAACCCTCTTAAGCCAGACACCCCAGTACAGACAACCCCCAGTACAGGCATCATTTAGTACAGACCCCTTAGTACAAATCTCCCCAGTACAGACACCACAATATGGACCCCATTCAGGACAGAACCACTCAGCTAAAGAAGCCCTCTCAATACAGACACCCCTTTAGTTCAGATCTTAGAGTGAAAGAAGTCTTCCCCTCGGCTGTGCCATGTGAACAAAGACAAGGAGTTCCCCCTGGCTCTGAACTGTGGCTTTCAGAAAGGCAGAAACAGTGCTGCAGTGGATACCACCACTATAGCACTACTTCTGCCCATTTGACAGTAGTCATTGCACTATGCAACTTAAAAACTGGGGTGGCTGAAACTCCCACAGCGCTTATACCTGATGTAAACCCCAAGTATGCCATTGCCTGTAGAAGTGATAACTGTCTAAGAGGGGATTTCCTTTCACTTAAAAGAGATTTATTCACACTTCCTGTTGTGTCTTCAAAGCACAAAGTGAGGGTAAATCTCTTCAAGGGGACAAAGTAAAATGAAAAAATAGGGTTTCAGAAAAAAAAAGCGTTTGGGCTTTAATCAACATATTCCCTTTAGTGTCTGATATTTTACATCATAGTGAGAATATTTTCTAACTTAATGGCTACTATGCACTATAGATAGCTTAAATATGTGGACCACAGATGTCATCTTTTGTGGGCTGCATTTAGTTCTCCTTATAGACATTAAGTCCTACTCGTACATGCACTTTTAGTTCTATACATTAAACTTTAGGAAATGCTAGTGTGGCATAACATCACTAGAGATGTAAATGAAAATACTTAATGCAGGAAACACTTTATGAAAATCCTATACAGTTCCAATTGTACATTTAAAGGACAGAATGATTATAAGTTACGTAAGACTTTGAGAATGTATTTATTTTTTTAAAGCTCACAAGCATACACCTAGGGGTTAATATAATAAAGCAATACCGATCTCCCCATTAGAACCTCTTAGCCTTTATCTCTATAAAACATTTTGCTTTTATAGAAAGAGTTTGACTAGGTATGTTTGTGCTGACTGCGCCAGAAAATGTTTGTGTTGTTCAGAGTACAACACTGCCCATATGCATCTTTCCTGTACCAGTTAGAAATTAATCTATGTGGCTGGTGTTCTTCAATTTGTTACATTTTCAAAAAGTGACTTTTCGATTACTAGAAAACAAAATATTTTGTGTAAACCACTCAACTTGTACCGCAGTTTGATGTTAATGAAATTATGTGATTCAATAAATTTGTCTCTAATTTAATCAGTTGAATATTTGTGAATACCTGAATTTTAAACAGCAACCCTCTCATCAGCTGCCAAACAGGATCAATACAGCTACAGGAAAATTAGATTTGCTGCAACCTTCTATAAGTGTCCCCTGCTATCACCCTGAATGAAAAATGTAATTCCTTTACTGTAATTGCTTCTCCATTAGAGAATGGTTATATATTCTGATTCACTTAACAGCCTATCTCACCAAATAATTATTAAAACATTGAAAATTACACAACATGGAATATCCCACTTTCCATAAAATGTGAATTCCAGAATGTTTTATAAGCTCACTGTTCATTTATTTTACCTATTGTAAGATTAAAAAAAAGCTTTATGGTGAACTCTCCAATATAGGATGAATACAGACACTTGCTTTTTTTTGTGTTCAGGTGTTATTTATCGACCACCTGGTTACAACAAAACTGCAAAGGGACAGATTCAACTGAGATTAAATAACTCTGCTCTATACCCTGACTTTTGATATCTCATAGCAGAAATATAAATTAGGGTGCAAAGTTAAACATAAACACACAGCTGTAAAATGGCCATCTCTAAATATGTTCTCAAAAAGACCACTGAGTCTCTGGAGAAGTTAGTATCATCAAAACATTTCTGTCAGGCTCCACGAAAGAAGGATTCCACTTTAAGTGAAGATGTTCATTTTTTCCCCTGACCACTGTATATATTAACACAAAGATTTCCTACCCATCATCCTTAGTTTATCATTAAGGGGAACTGAAATTTTAGATATGCCTGTAGCGCTGGCCATTGCTGGAATATATTTGCCTACTGCAATCACCAACCACGAATACAAGACCAACATACTTTTTAGCTTGCTCATGCTGAACTGCTGCTGAAAATGTGTTTCTGGCTGGTTCAAAAGTTTAAGAAACCTACATATGACCCAAATATCAAAAACATTTTAAAGGGTTGGTTCACCTTCACCAAAAACCTGCTTATACAGCTAAGGGTTGTTTGTAGATAAATGCAAACTTTGCAGCTCTGACTAAAGTTGAACAACGCTGTAGGCGTAGTTCATTTCCATACCCCCTAAAGCCTGAGTGAAATACTCCCAAGAAGGTGATAGGACATTGCTAGGTGAGGCCTAGTCATTACTGCTCACCTCCGCCATCACAGAAGCAAGCTTTTTCTTTGATTCAAACCCCCTCACATGAGCTTTCTATTTCCTGGTGCAGTAGCTATGAGCTCAGAGTTTTAGAGTTCATTGATGTAGGTAAGTAGTAGGTTTGCCACCTCATCCCTTTAAAACCGAACACATATTAACCTCCCCAGCGGTCTGATTATGTCCATATTTCTGTGCTCAAAGTGGTACATTTTTTTGCATGGAAGTATGTTTTTTTATTGTAGGCCTGTAATTTTTAGGAAAAACTCACTGAAATCTGTCCAAACAAGAGTCTAGTAAACATTCCGGGTATGTTACATTTTGAAACACGAAATCATACATTATAATTTAATAAATAATCATAAAAATAATATAATAATACATTTAATTCAATAATATAATCAAATCAAAAAACACTGAAATTTGAAATAGAGCGCCACGTTCGCACATTACTGAGCAAAGTCGCAAAATCGTTTTCAGTGTCTGATGACGAATCTCTCCCACGAATCATTATCACTCAATTCTGCAAGTAGTTCTAAATTTACTATCGCTGTTCTCTAGCTGGTCTAAAACCACTTTTGACCTAAAGGGACGCTTTTTGGATGCCATGGACTTTTCTCAGTTTCAAGGCAGAAAGAACAGTACAAATGCAGGCAGGGCACAGGACAAAGCACTAGGGACAAAATGCATGTGAAACGGTTTGATACAGTAAAGTTTTACTATGTGATTTTAGTGTATTTAGTGAATGTCACTTTTAAAATTTCCCGCCAGTTCCGTCCCCATATGTCCTGACGTCGCAGGGAACGTTACCCGGAAGACAGATGCCGACATCGGCCGTAGGACATTGCCAGGGACACTTCAGGAGGGACATCGCGGGAAGTGCAGAAGGGATCCCGGAGCAACACTGCAAGGTATTCCCAAGTGTAGCTCGGGGTTACCACTTGTGATGCTGAAACTTTACCCCGAGCTACACTCGGGAATACCTCCAGGGAGGTTAATGACACAGGTTCTGAGGGTAATTTAATGCAGATAAGACACTAAGTGAGTTTAAGTACTACCTTAATCAGCAAGAGAACCTGTGTAATTAATATGTGTTCGGTTTTAAAAGGGTGAGGTGGCAACTCTAGTGAGTAGTAATGACTAGGCCTCACTTAGCAATGTCCTGGGAGTAATCCAGTCTTGCTTCATGAGATACATAAATAACCTACACCTATTGCAAGGGCATTATTCAACTTTAGTCAGAGCTGCACAGTTTTTTTTTTCTTCTATAGACACCTCTTATCTCCATAGACAGTTGTTTGGTAAAGGTAAACTAACCCTTTAAGCAATGAGGCATATTCTAGTCTGACTAAAAGATTAATGGCATGGTGGTGAGGGGAGGGGGTCTAAGCTGAAAGCAAGCATTTTTGGTCTTTCAGAGTGCTTATTATACAAACGATTTTCAAGTATGTTAGAAATTCTCATTGTGCTTAAGTATTGCTTTTTCCTTTTCTCTTTAAGGAGATTGCCACTTTCATAACATAAATATATACATTTGCATATAAGATTACTACACAAGACATTTTGTAATTTAATGTCATTAAAATAACTTTTCATTCCAAACTGACGTCACCAAAAGTTTGTAAAAATGTTCAGAAAATTAAGTGAATTTGGCAACTTGGAGTCATTCTGTATATCACTGGCATATGGAACACCCCCAGAAGTGTAATTTTCTGCTTGTGATTGACTCACTTATTTTTTTCAGATATCTGCATTAAGCTATTGGTCAAATTTTAAGCAGCCCCTGCAAAAGTATGCCTAATTTGTGGTAAGATACTACCCCAAGGGTTGACAACTGCCAAAGAGATGCCGATACTGCAGTTTACCTCATTATAACACTGAAAGAACACTATGTTGTTATAGAGAACAGAGGGGTTGATTTACTAAAAGTGGAGCATGCAAACTCCGGTTTAGCCCTGCACAGAAACCAATCAGGTTTCAGGGTTTTTGTCAAAGCACAAATAAACAAGCTGGAAGTCAGAAGATGATTGGCTACCATGCACAGCTGTGCCAGATTCTGAGTGCTCCAGTTTTAGTAAATCAACCCCATAGATCCTTCTATGTAGTAAGCAGTCTGGAAAGGACTTGGTGAAATAAACATTTTTTTTCTTTAGAACAGAAAAAGGTAGTATTTTGCTACAACGTTTGTTTAAATTCTTCCAATGTACATTAATCAACCCAAGGAGATTGTTTTTTTACCACTTTAAGAAAAGGAAATGACCTTCACTTTATTTTATCAGCAACTACGTATCGGTTAAGACTTTCGCAAGTCCTAGTCAAGTGTACAAGGATAAACAGATGCTTCACTAACCTTAGCTTCTGATCAGCTTTAGGGTGTGTTATCTCAGTTAAAAAAGTGAATACATCCTTACCAAGTGTGACTATATCAGTAAATTGATGCCAGTACCTGACCAGCAGCAGTTATTCACCCTAATGTACGTATACATGTATTGTAAGGTATTGGCTTGCAGAGTTGTGCACTGTATCTTTGTTACATGTTTCTCACCTACACATGATGAACTTGGGCATCCTCTAAACTCATCTTTAGCTGAATTTAGAACGTGTGCTCTTTTTTACTCCATTGAGCTGCGAGTCAGGTCATTTCTGACCTGCAGGTCAGGTCATTTCTGACCTGCAGCTCACATAAACAGAGGTGTGCTGTAGGGTGGGAATGACCCACCCACAATTCTGCAAAAGGCGGGCCATTTCAGGTTTGTCCAGAGAGTTGCTAGTTTGGAGGATGCCCAAGCTCATCCCCAATAATGACGGACTCTAGTATTTGTATCTGTTATGGATAAAATAAACTTTTTTTTCCCCCATAACCGAATACATTTTGATCTGAGTCCTGTAGTCCAGAGGCTTTATAGAGTTTTCAATGAGATCAAGTCTCCAGTCTACATCTTAAATTCTTTAAGTAGTGCTTGTACTTCTTTTTAAAGGTATGGCGGTACTCTCATTAATTGGAGTACCTACCTTACAGCATAAAACATGTAATCGACTATCATTAAATAAGGACACTTGCATGGAAATATATTATTTAGCCACAACAGACCACACTTTGCAATAATATTAGCACATAGGGTACCTGCTTTTCAGTATAACATTTTTCCCCAGGTCGGAGCATTCTGTATACAGTAAATGAGTATTTGATCAGATTGTGCCACACTTACAACTGCAGTCCAGCTAGCATAAATAGTTCGAACAGACTTCAGAACCTCAGAACATATTTCTGGCCATGTAAGTGAATGGGACAGGTGACATCAGTGGTTGGTAAAGACACAACAGGCACAAGCACCTGCCGCTTCCTTAGCAACCATCGACAACAGAAAGTTGTCACATTCACCCATGCAGAATGCCCTAAATGTTCAGTGTTCAGTCAAACGATTAAACAGCCAGTGTTTTGTCCAAATGTACATTCAAACTAATCATCTCTACTTACATACATATGGTAAAGCACTGGCTGGCAGGATTGTGGATGGTGCATACGTATCACCTTGGTTTCTCATCTACAAGTGGTGAGCCTGTACTCTCGTGAGTCCTCTCATTCATTCCTGAATCCCTGTGCACAAGATTCATGGATGATATATAATGGGGGCAAAAGCACAGATAGAAAAAGAAAGTGCAGAACAACTTCTAAATGGGTGCCTACTTTGGCCTGCATTTCAAATTTACATAGTAAGCTTCTGAATAAATGTTTATTGATGGATTACTAAGCCCTGTTTTAGTTTTCACAGCAAGGTTGTGGATTTTAATGATGGAGGTGGGTTTAATTCAACTTTAATTCTACATTTAATTCTACATCTGTGATACATATACTGTGGTATATATAGTTCTATACACAAATCGTCATACTGTATAAGAAAGCAAAGTTAAATGATCAATAGCCACAAATCACCATAATTTTTCCAAACACTCTAAACTGATGAATACTGAAGTATAAAGTTGTAACAAAGACTGCACATACCTGCTTTCTTTTAATAAAGTTTTAGTAAGTGCCATTGCACTGCTTCCAAAAAGTGAGAGCAACTGGACTAAAGGTTTCTCAGTGTAATAAAAAACAATTTTATATACCGTACAGATACAGGTAATTAACAATACCTAATTCAGCAGTCCCTCATCCAACCAACCAAAATTATTAAAACCTAACTCTAGCATATTTCTGCCCCCTGAGTGTGATGAAATAATTGTATATGCTGCTATTAATACAAAGCATGTGTGGCTTATTTTGTATACATTCTACAGGTTGTGATGTAGTGCATTTCTTCAGTTGCTTAAAAAAAACCACCAGTTAATTTTCAGTTTCCATGCTTTTGCTTGAAGTATAGGTAATTAAGAATACTTAATTCAGCACTTATGCAGATCATAGATTATGCAATTTACTTTCCTTCTACCATGGGTAAAAGGAAAGAAAATTGCTAGATTTGACCATCAACACAGCCAATGCTGATGGGGGAATCCCTCCCGCAGCGCTATTGTGTTCTGCTGGCAGAACACAATGATTGGTATTGCCAGCTATAGCCAACTAATCATTGGGGAAAAGCCTCCCAGGTTTGTATTACACAATTTGATTTGTTTGTGGGAACTGTATTGTGCTGGAGATCACTGCTCTGTGTTGACAAGTGATGCTGCAGACCACACACAGTGCCTGTCGAACTCTCAGCAGACCCGATCCTTTATAAGCTGAATTGTAACCTTAAGGCTGCATTCACACTTGAACATTTTGTAGCTCAAACTTAAAAAATCAATTGATCTCTATGGTGCCTGTTCACACCTATTCACGTTAAAAGGCACCATAGAGAACAACTGATTTTTTTTTAAGGTTGAGCTTTTTTGGAGCTTCAAGCTACAAAATACTCAAGCGTGAATGCAGCCTTAGTGAGAAAGAAGGGTTGTTCTTCAAAACATGTTATTGGCGCCCTCTTTCCACCAGCATGTAAAGGTCACCATGAGGCATTAGGTAGCGACACAGAATGCTGTATATTGGCGGTCTTTTTGGCAGCTGTCAGAATGGGTCCCTGTGATGCCAGCCAGGGAATCTGAAGCTGCTGTCCCTGCAAACAGTCTTGCTTTGTATCCATTTTGCTTATTCCTACCCCCCATGCTGATTTTAAAGAATGTTAACTGTAAGTGTGCTATTTTTTTCTTTTAACCCCTTAATGCCAGCGCCTCCCAACCCTTTAGGGTGTTTCTGATGCCAGGAAGTGGGGTGGGGTTTATGATCATGTGACTGCAGTGATTGCCTGTCACAGCAGTAACATGATCAGAAAGCTTCCAAATGCAAGTATCGATTGGGAGCTTTCCATTAGGTGCCGCTAACCGTGCCAAGAGATTTTGGTACGCATATATGCAGCCTTTTGGCATCAAGGTCCACCTTCCGAGAAGCCGCATATATGCAACAGATTAATACATGTATATTGTCATGCTAATGAAGATCCCATGCTCCTGTTTTCTTGCTGTTTGAGCTGCCTTGGATCATCCTTCTGGAAGCTGCAGAATCCTCTCATTAGATGCCCCTTGATCATCCTTCTGATCGGATTCAATTTTATTGATGTTACTGACATTGGACAGTGAAAGCTGGGACTGCACCTTGCTGGTTTGTGAATTTACTTTCACTTTTTGTTTTTGTGTACAACCAGGGTGCCCATACATGGATCGAATTTCGACTCTACTGAACCAGCCAAATTCAGATCTACTGTATGTGTGGCTGGCTTAGGTCCCTTAACCAACCAACTAGCCCAAATTTGTTTTTTAAAACACAACTCTAAACAAATTTTGGCCCCCAACAGGAGTCATCAGAAAAGGAAGTAATGGGAAAACTTTTAAAGAAAGAATGGGGCCAGGCTACAACCTCTGTGGGGTTATAATTACAGTCTCATCTCCCTGTCCAGGAAACCTCATTGGACTCTCAGTCTCTCCAGTGGAGTCACAAGCATCTATAAAAGCCTGTCAGTAGTTCTAACTTTTTCCATTCTATTCAAAACAACAGAAAGAATAAAGTTTTGGCTGCAGGTTGGATTTAAAGTGTCACTAAAGGCAAAACTCTTTTTTTTTTTTTTAATTCTGTACAGAGTGGAGAAGGATTAGAACCATTATCAGGGAAAGTAAAAGAAAATCCCAAATTTTGGGTTGACACTAGAACAGTAATAGAAGAGAAATCTTCCAATGGGGATACTAGTTCTGGTAACACTGGTGACACCCCAGTATTCCATCACTTTGGAGGGATTTTCTCCTATTTCTTGTTTTGGCTATGTGATATCAAGTGAAGGGAAATCTCCCCATAGAGACACAGATAGGGAAAAAAAACCTGACAGGGGTTATAACCCTCCCTCACTCTATCAAAAAAAAAAAAAAGGTTTTGCCTTTAGTGACACCTTAAAAAAATAACATTCCTTAGTATTCCCTTCTGAAATTAAAGTGTATGAGTAATGCGATCAACTGATTTCTAAAAAAACAATAAAAAAGATTTGTTTTGTCATTTAGATTTACTCACGAAACACAGTTCTTTTGTTGTGATTAAAACTGTTGTAATTTGCTGTACTAATTTATTAATTTGTCATTTAAGCTGGAAAGAGCTCGCTACCCTGGGAGATTTCAAACAAAAATTAAAAACAGAAATCCGGGAATTCCCAAAACTCCTAAACTAAACAAGCATTTAACCCGTGCAGTGCAGGGGAGCCGGAATGGTAGATTTTGTCTAATTTGTGGAGGTCAGCTTTAAAAATAGGTTACATATGGATTCTGTAAAATTAATAAACCAGGAAATATTAGTTTTTACTATAGCCACATAATATAAAGATAATCACTGAAAAAAGTATAACTCTTTAAATAAAAGCAGAATTAACTCTATGCTATAGCCACTTTAAGATCGCAATATACGTCAGTCCTTCAAGTGGTTAAACCAGGATGATGCCTGCAGCTACAAGCATCATCACAGTATTGTTTTTTTTTTTCTCTGTGGATCATCAGTCATTCTGTAAAAGCCATCCTAGCGGCGAATTAGCCTCTGCATTGCTTTTACAGGCAGTGGGAGGGGTTGCCCCCGCAGCCTGCCAGTGCCCACCAGGCTCTCTGTCCCACCAAAGACCCAAAAACACAGCCGGTGGTTCCGTCAGTTATAGAGCTTTTCAAGAACCGGAAGGTCCCCGATCAGCTCTTTGGTAAAACCGGAGGAAACCAAAAGCAGCTATTACTTGGTTACTTCTGGTTTTGCTGGATGTAAACAGTGCCATTTTTAAATTGGGAGAGCATCTGATCACACCGATCTTGGTATGATCACATGCTTTTAAGGGCAGAGGAGACATATGGGCTCTAATAGACCCCATCTCTCTCCATAAAGAATAGCTGTCACTGCCTATTGCTGTCACAAGGGATGTTAAAAATATGAAAGAAACAATGTAAAAATGAAAAAAAAAAAAAATGTTTGAAAGCACCGCAGCCCCCCATGCTTGCGTGAAAATATAAACACACGCATTGGTCCCGCAGGCACCACACATGTGAGGTATTGCTGCGATCATCAGAGCATAAGCAATAATTCTACCACCAGACTCCTAGCGTAATCTGTAAAGGCTTTTAAAGCTTCGCCTATGGAGATAAAAACCTTAGCTTGGTGCCATTCCATGAACATGCACAATTTTAAAGATTGATGTCAGGAATTTATTTACTCAGCGTAACACCATCTTTTATATTTTACCAAAAAAGTTGGTATTATGTTGTTTTTATGTGCATTCAAATTCATTAAAGTGTACTTTTTCCAAAAAAGTTGCATTAAAAAAAACACTGTGCAAATACCATGGGCCATACAAGTTATTATTCCACTGGATACTTCTAGATAAGGCCCTATGGTGTAGTTGTGTAGAAATGTACTGATTTAGTTTTGAATGGAAATTTACTGAATGACACTGGGACACCTGTATGTCAGAAGTTCAGTTTTATTGCAAATTGCTGCTTCATTGCAATTTTTCTGTTTTCATTGTTTATTAAAGCAGCATTAAACTCAAAACCAAAAAGGTAATATATTGCAGCTCACCAATCTTTAGGTTGTGGTGACTGCATCAGTTTTCTTAGGCTTCTTTCCCTCTGTTTTCATATGGTAATCTGGCCAGTAACACACACCCTGTATTACATCACCCCCACTCTGGATGAATGAGCATTGTCAGTATGAGAGATAGATGAACTAGCAAATTTAAATTGTATTAAGCCACACTCCAGCTAGCACTTTATAAGCAGTTTCAACAGTCTGTTTCCTTTTTGGATAAAGGTTTTACATATATACATAAAAGCTGATCATTGTAAGCACCTCTGCCGGTGTTAAATGGTTTGTCTCATCTTTGTAACTGATGTATTTGCTGGAGGGCTTGTTCTTTTGAAAAAAAAAAAAACAGATTTTACTGGCCAGATAATCTGATGAAAATAGAAGAAAGAAAAATTAAATAAAATTAACGCAGCCACCATCTAATAAATGGTAACCTGCAATATAATAAACATTTGAGTTTAATACTTTCATGTTTAAAGCACTTATCATTCAGCAACAACCACATCCTGTATATCTACAACTTATATATAGGGCACTGTAAGTTTGTATATTGTCCTATTTATCACTTTCCACCCAGCCTTCTTTCCTATTGCTTGTTAAAGCATTCTCTTCTTCTCCATTTCTCCACAGTAGTGATGAGGAAATAATTTCAGAAAATGGTCAATAGCATAAAAGTTTATTAAAACTTCATAAAATGTTATCCCTAGCACCAATCTATTTCATTTGAATGAATTCATTTAGATGCCCTTATTTTTTGTTTTATTTATAGAAATACATAAGTGGATAAAATAGTATTTTGACTTTCTGTAAAATCCTGTTCCTGGAGTGCATTACAAGACACAAGATAAGCATTCAGATATATCGGGTTATGCTGCTGTATTTAGAAGATTGGACACTGGCAAATCAAAGTTGTAAGGACAGCCTGGTATAACCCCTGCAGCTCTCAGCACGACTCACTTTTGTTCCGAGTAATAGTGGGAGTGGATCAAGGGAACTGACCCTTCTCTATAATGTACTTTAAGAAAAGGATTTTATGGTTCATAAAAAATCCTATTCTCTTAACCACACCTTAGGACATAGGATGAGGATTCAGGTACGTAAAGTAGTCTAGCTGAGGGATGGGTAACAAAGCAAACAAAATGCCACCTGTTTGCATTGTATACGGGAATTAGGTTTGTGCCCTATTTAATGAAGTCCCTTAAAGCCACACCTTATTTCTCATCTGAATATGACTATGTCCAGGTTTGCCACAGTGAACTATTTGCATCTCTGCTACTCTCTTCAGTGTGTGGAAGGGTGCCCCAGGTCTTCCGGAATATAACAATCCCCCCTGTTAATTTATAAACATAGCAGTGCAACCCACTTATCTACATGAACTGATTACATCGGCAACTAACATAATATACAGTAAAGTAGAACAATTGTCTAAAGGGCATATACCTAGCCGTTGTTAGTCTGTAAAGGAAACAAACAGCAACTCTTCTTTTCATTTATCTGCACAAATAATCTACATGGTTAGCAATGTTAGCTGCTTAAACTACACATGCTGTTGACCTACATAACCCTAAAAAAAAAAAAAAACATAACCATGGAGATAAACTAGAGCGGATTATTTCAATAACTACACACATTACAGAGTATATGAACATGTAATTTAAAATTAAAGACCAATACTAAATCATGTATTTATAGGACATAAGACTCCAGAATGGCATGTATTTATTAAATAAAACAGTTTGGATGTAAGACTGAAAAGACTGAACGTTGATGCACATTTAATAATATGGAACTAGAGACAAAACATTTTTCCTTGATTGAGGAAGGCTTAGTACCTCAAGTTTTTTTTTTGTTGTCTGTGTCTCGTTGGGAAGATTCACTTTCCATGTGAAGGGAAAGTGAAAAGTATTCCAGAGCTGACTGTCACCCATCCAAGAGAATAGCAATCTCCCAATATGAACACTTGTTCCGGTGACAACTGTCAGTGAGAAAATACTTCTCTCATCCTATTGTTTCTCTAGGACAAGAAGCAAGTTGAACTCTTCCTCATTCGGTTCATATACAACAATAAAAAACATACTTTCTAACTCTTTGCTAGGCTATCCAAAACTAGAATAAAATGCTTTGGCTTGAGTTTCACTTCATACAGCATAATGTAAAGTACAAAAATTCTTAAAAATCCAGTGCAACCTGAAATCACTAAAAATGTAACCTATTAACTATTGATTGTTTCTGTGCATTACATTCACCAGTCCCAAAGAAATGCAATTTAGGAGCTGCACTGTATCTATTATAGGTTGTCAGTGGAGAATTAATTTTTTTTATATGACATTCTATTAGTGGTGTTTTAACATGTAGAACAAATACTTTTCAAAACCATATTTAGCATGGTGAGTTTTAACTTTATGAGTCAACAAGAGCACTTATTATTATTATACAGTATTTATAAAGCGCCAATAGTTCACTCAGCGCTGTAAGATAAATATGGGAGGAGAGACCTAGAGGAGAGACCTATTGAAATGCTACTGCGGTTTTGTTTACAGTACAGTTATATGTGGTACAAAAGTAAGTCAAGATAACTAGCCTTGGGGGGAAAATAAGGGGGGAGGATTGGGGTAACCCTGCAATTACTATCCAGGTGGTCTAATCCCCTACCCACAACACACAACATATGCCAACAAACCCGCCTATACATCTTAGGTGCATTGGATCAATATGAAGTAACCCATTTAGTTCATGTTATACCGTGAAGGAAATAAGTATTAGATCCCCTGCTGATTTTGAATGTTTGCCCACTCACAAAGAAATGATCAGTTTAAAAATCGAATGGTAGGTGTATTGTAACACAGACAAAATATCTACAAAAATTTCAAAAGAAATCCATGTCTAACAAATTATGCACTGATTTGCATGTTCATGAGGGAAATAAGCATTTGATCCCCTTCACAAAACATGACTTAGTACTTGGTGGTAAATCCCTTGTTGGCAATCACAGAGGTCCCTCAGGAGGGATTTTGGCCCACTCCTCTTGGCAGATCCTCTCCAAGTCATTAAGGTTTGGTGGCTGACATCTGGCAACTCGAACTTTCAGCTCCCTCCACAGATTTTCAATCGGATTAAGGTCTGGAGACTGGCTAGGCCACTCCAGAATCTTAATATGCTTCTTTTTGAGCCACTCCTTTGTTGCCTTCACTATGTGTTTTGGGTCATTGTCATGCTGGAACACCCATCCATGACCAATTTTCAATGCCCTGGCTGAGGGAAGAAGGTTCTCACCCAAGATTTGAGGGCACATTGCCCCATCCAATGGTCCCGTTGATTCGGTGGAGTTGTCCTGTCCCCTTAGCAGAAAAACACCCCCAAAGCAGAATGTTTCCATGACCATGTTTGACAGTTGGGATGGTGTTCTTGGGGTTATATAGGCAGCATTCCTCCTCTTCCTCCAAACATGGCGAGTTGAGTTGATGTCAAAGAGCTCGATTTTGGTCTCATCTGATCACAACAGTCAACCAGTCCTCCTATGCATCATTCAGATGTTCAGTGGCAAACTTCAGACAGGCCTGGACATGTGCTTTCTTGAGCAGGGGGACCTTGCGGGCACTGCAGGATTTCAATCCTTGTCGGTGTAGTGTGTTACCAATTGTTTTCTTGTTGACTGTGGTCCCGGCTGCCTGGAGATCATTGACAAGATCCTTGCGCGTAGTTCTGGAATGATTCCTCACTGTTCTCATGATCATTGACACTCCACGAGGTGAGATCTTGCATGGTGCACCAGACCTAGGGAGACTGATGGTTGTTTTGTGTTTCTTCCATTTGCGAATGATTGCACCAACTGTTGT
Organism: Staurois parvus; assembly: GCF_062004578.1. Taxonomy (NCBI): domain Eukaryota; kingdom Metazoa; phylum Chordata; class Amphibia; order Anura; family Ranidae; genus Staurois; species Staurois parvus. Next base: position 116,369 of record NW_028318332.1, read on the forward strand.
CACCTTCTCACCAAGCTGCTTGGCAATAGTTTGGTAGCCCAGTCAAGCCTTGTGTAGGTCTACAATCTTGTCCCTGACATCCTTGGACAGCTATTTGGTCTTTACCATGGTGGAGAGTTTGGAATCTGATTGTTTGATTGCTCCTGTGAACAGGTGTCTTTTATACAGGTAACAAAATAAGATTCACAGCACTCCCTTTAAGAGACTGCTTTTAATCTCGGCTTGTTACCTGTATGAAAGACACCTGGTAGCCAGAAACCCTGCTGAATGATAGGGGATCAAATACTTATTTCCCTCATGCAAAACAGTGCATAATTTGTTAGACATGCATTTCTTTTGAATTTTTTGTTGCTATTCTGTCTCTCAGTGTTACAATACACCTACCATTCAATTTTTAGACTGATCATTTCTTTGTGAGTGGGCAAACATTCAAAATCAGAATGGGATCAAATACTTATTTCCTTCACTGTAGTGTTGAGATTTAAAATCCAGAGAGATCTTGATTTCCTAGATTTCATCAAACAATGACTACTCAGTGAATTTATACAGTGAGAGTGCTTGAATAATGGATTTAGTATATTCCAGTTTAGTAAGAGGCTTTGGTCATCACCATTTAAAGAATGTTTCCCTCCCTACATAAAATAAAATACTTTTTTTGGAGAGGAGAGGGTCGGTCATTGATAGAGGGAATTGCAATAACTGTGTAACCTGTTCCTATAAAATCCTGCCTAAGCCTGCATTGCTGAGAAAAGTGCTTGTAGAATCTCTGTACTTGTTTGACACCTCTGACATTGACATGTAATTGCTGGATTTGATCCAAACTTTTATCTAAAAGAGTTTGTCCTTAGTCTACCCAGTCTTCCACAGTTAGATATGATATATTAGTCTGCCGCTAGTTGAGACAATGTTGTCTTTTATGTCTTTGTAACTAAGCGGGGAAACAATGAGGATAAAGGTCTGACCAATAAACAGTATGCACTACCAATAATAATCATATCTAATGTTAGATAGTTATTAGGGAGTTGCATTTGGGATGAGTCCATCATTCCCTAATGCATGTTTTGGGTTACTTAGCTTTCAAAGACATGCCTGACAGCCCCATATCTGCCATCTAAACCAGCCTTTCTCAACCTTTTCAATGCAGAGGGACCCTTGACATAACTTTCAGTTCTCAGGAAACCCCTGCTAAAAATGACTTTATCTACAATTCATGATACATCAGTGTGATAGTCAGAGGTAAGAAAACATTTGTGGTCATTGGGAAGAATTGCCCCCTTACAGATAGCTAAAAAGATCAATGGTGTCAGTGGGAAATTACCTGAGAGGCAAAAATTGCTCAAGGAACTCCTGGCATTCTCTGGAGGAACACTAGGGTTCCACAAAACACTGGTTGAGAAATCCTGATCTAGACAATTCAGTAATAGGTCATCCCAAATTTCTATTATTTGCCCAAGGAAGCACTCTGACTGCCTACCAAATGTCTCTGATTTTCAACCAGGCATTCATTTTGTGTAGCTGCTTTGAATGACGATATACAGTAAAAGAGTTATGACAGAAGGCTGATAATGCTGGTAATGCAGCCAAATCTGCCTGCAGTTGGACAAGTAAAACACAGATTCAATTAAATTAAGTGGGCTTTGTAACTTTTAGCACACATGCATAAGTGGAATTCGATGTTCATTGACTGTTTTTACTTGTTCACAGGTAGAGAAGAAGGTCACCAATACCAAGTCAATTTAGTCTGTTGGTGTCTGAAAAATTAAGTGCAGGCTTTGACTAGATCTTGTCCACACCTCTCAGCAAAAGACTATTGTTTTATTGTTCTGGAAAGCATTCACAGAAAAGAACTGCCTGGGAACCTCCCTGCCCTGACTCATTTCACCCTAGAATAGGCCAATTCATAGAAATCAGTCTCTATGATTAAGTCCACTCCAGGGTGAAATGTTCCCAAGAGGGGAGTATCCAAGGTGTGGTTCCTCATGTTTTCCAAAACAAAGTTTTATTGAAGTGTTGAGCTCATTTGTGTGTGGCCATTCTTTTGTTGTAATGTATTTTTTGCTTGTTACCTGCAATTGCTCCTCAAAGTATGACTCCAGCCTATGGCCCCTTTCACACGGTTGTTCTGTATGTCCATTTTTCATCTGTTTACGGATGAAAAACTGACACCCATGTATTTCTATGGGATGTAAATGGATGGATTTTTTTGAGCTAAAGAAGACCCTATTTTTTCCATTAAGAAATGGAATGGATGAAAAACGGATGTAAATGAAAAAAAACTATGTAAATGGACAAAAATGGATGTGAATGGATGAAAATGGGTGTAAACGGATGTAAATGGACAAAAATTGGATGAAAAAAAAGATGTGAACTGATGAAAAACTGGCGTGAATAGATGAAAAACCGGCATGAACAGATGAAAAACTGATGTGAACGCATTCATTTTTTTCTGGAATGAACGTGACTGAACTGATGAAAAAAGCAGAATGCCTATGTGAAAGGGGCCTAAGAATATGGCTGTAACATTTCTAAAAGAAAAAAAAAAAATCTACCCATAGAGTCATACAATCAAATTTGTTTCCTTAACACGTGTAGAGTGTTACTATTAAGATGAAAAAGGAGGTTTGAATTGCCCACAGTTTATTATTTAGAGCAGAGCGGAATCTTCTATTGTAAACTGTTTATATTGACATTTTGTGCCCGGAGAAACAGCAAAAGAAGCCGTAATTCACTGAACCCTAATTAAAGTGTTCTCGCATTGATGAAGAGTAGTAATTTATACCCTGCAACTAGTTCAGAATAAACAGTCTTTCTTGTATCCATTATTACTGGAGATATACTCTTACAGTGTGGTTTATTTTTTAATGTACCTGCAAAAGGAGCTAGATTCTGCTAAAGTCATGGAATCAACTGATTTTTTTTTTGTAGCTGTGAGGCACACATGGGTTTGTAACCATCAAAAGGCAAGTCCATTGTCAATGTGTTATATGGTACCTAAGGGTTTTATGAATAAAAAAACAGTTGAAAGAACAGCTGCAGGCACGAAGAGAAATGTCAAATGCAGTAAACACTACAAGTGTGCTAATGACACCAAGGTTTGTGTAGACTAGTATATATAAATTCCAAGAATGTAGATTGGTGTCATGCAATAAGGTGCTCTGCAACTCCCCTCTTTTTGCTAGAGGCACTATGAGCCTACAATCAGAACACTTAGGCCTGCACACTAGCATGGAGCAACCATTTGTTTTCTCATAAAACCAGATTATCAGAAACAAGATGGTTTTAGGCAGTGGGGAGGCCTGGTACACTAAACATGCCACGTTGAGCAGGTATACTGTGTCAATGTGTGTTAATTGTGTCTACGGCCTGGAGCCTACCTATAAGGCTAGAAGGATATGTAGCACACACTTTTATAGTGTGGTCTTTACAGCCCCAAACTATTTATATATCTAGCAGCATTGTAAAGTATGCATTTTCAACTGTTTATTTAGTTTTCTTCAAGACCCATCTCATATACATTCTATATAGAAAATTCACATTTATTCACACATCACCATACTATTTAGAGGTATTCATGCATTACGTTATGATCAGGAATATATGAATGTGCTTCAACCTGGTATAAATATCTAAAATCTGATTTTCAATGTCTTATTCAAAACTAATTATCGGTAACCCCAGGGATGCTATATGCAGAACCAATTTCATTTTCTAATTTATATTTCAGGTGTTAGAGAAAAGGTCCACTGTTATACACTGGCTTTGATTAACCCACTATTACACATGCCATTACATGCCTCATCATAATTCATTGTGCTCTAGAACCAGTTTTATGGGCAGCTCTTAGGAATAGGTTCAAAGGATTTTATTGTTTTAATTAACATGTTCCTGGATTAATGAATCGTAACCAGATGCAGGCAATGACATTTGAGGGGTTATCTGAAGGAATAACAAAATATCCAAATTATTACATGCTTACGAAGGTGGTTTTCCAGTACAACTCGTTTGAATGTGTTTTTTTTTCCAAAGAGCTATTTGCTATTGAATGAAACAGATATTTACACATTTTGTAGAAATTTTGCTTTGTAGCTGTTTGAAAGAATTATGTCCTGGTCAAAATAACACAAACAGAACACCAAGCCATATACACCTACACGAACTTCAGAAGGTCAAAGAGGGACACATTTTAATAATATGTATATTTTTTGCAATATGAGCAATCACAATCATACAGCAAGCTATAATATACTAACTGATGACTGACTTGAAATTACTAAGAGCGACGCATTGGGGTTGATTTACTAAAACTGGAGAGTGCAAAATCTGGGGCAGCTGTGCATGGTATCCAATTAGTTTTTAACTTCAGCTTTGACAAAATAACCTGAAAGCTGATTGGTTTCTATGCAGAGCTGCACCAGATTTTGCATGCTCCAGTTTTAGTAAATAAACCTCATGATGTTTCCACCACACTTGGGACAAAAATGCTGCCTCATACACTGGATGAATTTTCCCACTGTGACTTTGTATCCTATTTCCTTGAGGTCACAACTATTGCAGGGTTATTGTTAAGAATTTTCAAATATTCAAAATTAATTGTTAGTTTTTCTATGAGAATATTATGAATGCATGCACAGATTTTATCAACCTTAAAATCTGTAACAACCAAAATTTAATAGCCTACCTGTGCTAAAACACACATCAAACTGAAAATGTATTATTAGCAGGCATTTGGTGCCTATAGAGAGTAATTACAATCTCTAATAAGCCTTTGTTGCACCCTAAGAGTGCTGGCAGTCCTTTCCGCAATGCAAGACAGGAAAACTCAACTAATTACCAGGACTCTTGTATTGCACTGTGGGATATACAGTTTTTCTTGTAAACCCAAAAGACACTTGGAAACATTCAGGGGTTCCAGGGCAGTCAAGGCACTTTGAAGAATGTCTCCGTGCTCTGCAGAGGGTGCCAACTGACTATATATAAGGTTAGCTTCTGTTATGTGCTTTGTAAACACAGATTTAATTTAGTCAAGGGACATATCCTATCTCTTTTACATAACTCTACTTTATTTAATCAACATTTTTTTGTTAGAAGATCAGTTTTCACAATGTCTGTGCCTGTGCATATCAGACCTTGTTATTTTTCACTGCTTTGATCCATTAAGAGAAATGCATTCTGCTTGCCACCAGCTTCTGAGCCTTGGTTCACATTTGTGTGGTGTGGCATATCACATGTGATTTGCACAGGAACCGCACCACATTCCTGTGCAAATCACATGCGAATTCTGTGCGGTGCGCTTTGAGTCATACATTTTGTATGGCTCTATTTGCACCGTATCCACACCAAAAAGTGCAGGACGCTTTTTTTAATCCGCACTAGAATCGCATTGCATAGGTATTCATACCTATGTGATCCGATTCTGCACATCACACCGCATTTTGCAGACCAATTTTGAGGTGTTGTTAATTTAACATACCCACCCACATCGGTTCGCGTGAACAGGGTGCGATTGTGATGCGGTGCAGAATTTGCACAGAAACTGCTGCGAATTCTGCACCACATCAGTGTGAACCCAGGCTGATTTGAGCTTTGTATGATATTAACATTATTTGAAAGGAGCTGCACGCACTGGGTTCTTTTCACTGTGTAAAGGGTATAAAATGTGAATCAAACCAATCATAAAATTAAGTATACATCAAACTGAAACTTGTTTTCAATAATGCTGGATGAAACAGGGAAGAATTAGAACCTCTGTGAGAGATTTTTCATCAATTCTTGCTATGTCTCTGACACAGGAATTAAAGTGGAACTAAACCCATCCATTTAACTGGTTTCTGAAAAAGTTACTTCTAAGTCAAGATGTGAAGGACAACTGTCACAGTTGTTTGTGCCTTCACCTGAACTGTCAAACCATCAAATGACTGGTGTTATAACTGATCACATGGCAACTGCAGATCAAACAGAAGCTAAGAGGGCAGCTTTCTTGGCTGTGGAGAATAGGAGAGTTTAGATCCACTTCAAGGTGCATTCATACTTGCAAATGCACTGTGCCTGCGATTATATGCAAGAACCCCAGCAGGGGCCCTGGGATCAGCTGGGAGAGGCCACCCAACTGAAAGAAATGGTAATCACTCAGGCAGCGAGTGACTGGCCCAGGACACAGACTGTTTTCAATGGAGAGGCCTCTTGCAACTATCGCAGGAACCCCAGCTGCGGTTCTCACATATAATCACGGGCACACTTTGGAATGCACCCTTATAGGAAAGCAAGGACAGAGAGGAATAAAAACCCTATAGAGATTTTTACTTTTCCCAACTATTTAAATGTCATGAAAGGTCCTGTGTTAAACATACCTGACTGCTGCACCAAATTGCTGGAGACAGCAACAGAGTATTAAAACCTGCCTATACCATTTAAATATTTTATTTACTCAGATCGTACTAAAAAAAGAAATAAGATGAAAATGTCAGAAGGAGTGAATTCTAGTTCTGCCTATAGAAATTCTTAATAAATGGATTTGACTCCTACCAACTAAATATGTGCTGTAAAACTCAAACCTTCAATTTCCTACCATTGTGTAACATTGACAGGGTTGTTTCACAAAAATATAAAGAGGAGCTTTCAGAATACCCAATATCTGGTACTTGCACAATGAAAACATTAAGCATCAAGATTTATTAGTGAAGATGCAGTCAGTAAGAATTGCTCAACGCAAAGACTGATGAGAATGTACAATTGAATGTAGCTCATCATGCATAATATATGCATAGCCCTTCACTATGCATAGATGAACACTAAGTCACCATCTACAGCAAGCATTGGGAAGTACTTCAAAAAGTGTCAATGAATCGACCTGGGAAAGAGCACAATGTCACTGGCCATTAATTCAAAGCTAAGGCATTACCCATAATCTTCATGACCTTATTTCATTGTCTATAGTCATACATTTACACGTAAGTCATTTAAACAGGCAACATATACCCCCTTTATTCTCTGACACTGACAATTTGTTCAATTAGCATATTTTAATGAACTTCACAATCTGTGGTTTTTATATCAATATTATGTCTGGAGAACTAAGCGGTGTTGACATGCTCCAGTTCATTTATTAGTTCCCTAGCAACAAGCAATGCTTTCTTATAGGTACCGTTTATTTTACCATTGTTCCTTTTATAGTCTTGGAAATAAGGAATAGAATGATTTCTGGGATGCAAGCTTTAATATTGTATAGCTTGCTTCACACACTAGTCATTATAAATGGAAGATGATCCGATTTAATTTAGCGAAGAAGTCATTCCATTTATGTGTATGATTTTGATATATTAGCACTGTGGACTGAGAACTCTGCATACATTGCTAATGCAAAATTGCTGGGGACTTTGTGTCCCAGCAAAGTGTCTGAAAAACTTTTGATAGACTATCAAAGAGGATTCTTCAACATACAGCGGGGCTCTCATAATAGGTGTTTTATATGGTGACATTTGAATACTAGCAACTGCGTATATTGCTGAAAGTATTCAAAGAAACAACGATTATTCAGTGAGGATAAGGATCATGCAGAGAGAGCAGCATCCGTTCACAAATCAACTTTGTTGAGATGACCACAGTTGGCAAACCTGCATGGTTTTGATGGGTTGCTGTACGTATTATCGTAACTTTCTGTTTTTCTTGTTCAAATATTTTATTGATTTTTAAACAGGGAGGAAAAGAAGGAAAAGAAGGGACAATGGGGATATACATTTCTTAGGCAGAAAATTGCAAAAGTAGGCATCAATGATAACAGAGTCTTAACAAAAAAGGGGAGAGGAGGGGGACGGTGGTTTTGACAAAAAAAGAAACAGTGTTAGGGGATAGAAGATGAGAGAAGCCATTAACTTAGATACATACAAAATTTTGATAAATAGATAGGCACGCTCCCCAGTGTAGCATAGGGGAAGCATAACATGCTGTGTAGAGTGTAGAGTTATACAGAATGGTCAGGGGGAGAAAATAAAAAAAAGAAAAAGAAAAAAGGGGGGGGGGAGTGTGTTGGGAAGGTCAGAGGGAGAGCGGGGAGGGGTAAGAAGGGGTAGCTGACTCCACAGTTAGCAGCAGTAAATGGAGGAGTATATGAGAATGATAGGGAGTGGTACCAGAGTAGCATGGAATATTCATTACAGGTTGAGAAGTGAGTCATCAAAGTTTGGCGGGAGGAAGTGCTCTACCCAGGGGTTCCAAACATTCTTGAATTTAGGGATGGTATCTAGAATTGTGGCTTCCACTTTGGCGTGAATCATAGCTTGGGTAACTTTATTTTTAACTACTGCAATGCATAGTGAGGGAGATTTCCAAGATTTAGCTATGACGTGCTTGCCTGCCGTAGTAACTTGAAGGATAAGTTTGAATTGTGAGTTTGTGCTGCCAGGGGGGCGTAGGTTGAGCAGCGCAGTGGACAGGTTTGGTTGGAGTGTTTTTGTGCCAAGTTTAGATAGTATACTAAAGACGTCTGCCCAGAAGACTTGGGCGATTGGGCAGCCCCACCATATGTGGAAATGTGTACCCAGGTCTACACAGCCTCTAAAGCAAGCGGAGGGGTAATCAGGGGTATACTTTGCAATTCTTGCTGGGACCAGGTACCAACGACTCAGGACTTTGTAGTTGGTTTCTAGGACTACAATATTTTGCGATGACGATAGTGGGGGTGAGCTCTTGAAATAACACTGTGACAGTTGATTGGACGTCAATAACCGACTCTGGAAGGCCACGGATTCACACATTTGAGCACCTAGCCCGATTCTCAAAGTCCTCTTGGCGCGTTTGCAGTGTCGCATTTTCATCATGCAAAAGGTCAAGGTCATCTGCATGTGTCTGAAATGAGGCGTCAAGGTCATCCACTCTCTGTTCCAGGTCAGCAGTGTATTGCCCTAGTCTCTGGACAGCTTGTCTGTAATGCGGCCTGAGGTCTGCTTCAGGGCTTTGTGCAGCATTTTTTCAAAACACATGAGAAGGTCAGGAGTAGTAAGATCAGGGGTTGAAGCATTTATGGGGGTCTCTGAATCAACATCAGACTCACCCTCAGATGTGTAGGGATGGCTTGGCTGCTCTGTCTGCAGGGCTGCATATTTCTGTGATGCTTGCTTGCTGCCAGGAGAGGGTGCGGTGGCCATCTTGGAGGAGGCTCATGCCAGGGCCTCCTTAATGGGCTTATTGGGCGGCAGAGCTTGGTGCCGGGACGTTCCCCTGACCATGCTGGCGTGTTGCAGGGGGTTGCTACGGCAACCGGAGCTGTTTATATGACAGCACGGGCTGGGATCGGAGGTCGGGTGGCTGTCTTCCCTGCGGTGTGGTGGAGCCTCAGGGAGACATGTCCGTCCCGCTGGCCGCCTATGCGCACACCCAAACAACTTTCTGTTTTTCTAACAAAAAGCAGTTCTGTATAATTGAGATCCTTTGCCAAAGTCTGCTGGGAAACCAACATTGGGGTGATCTCCTCGTTCCCTCACAGTTCTCACTGGATCCTCTTGCATCCTCTACGTCACTGCTGGACACAATGGGGAGATTTACCAAAACTGGAGAGTGCAAAATCTGGTGCAAAACCAATCAGCTTCCAGGTTCAATTGTTAAACCTTAACTGAACAAGCTGAAATTAGAAGCTGCACAGCTTTACCAGATTCTGAATGCTCCAGTTTTATTAAATCTCTCCCAATACCTTAAGGTGCATTTGAAATGTTCATTGGGGTACCATTCAAAATGAACGGAACTGCAATGCACTACAAACACAAATCCTGCATCCCATGCATTGCATTAAAGTGCCATAAAACACATTTTACCATGATTTACTGCAACAAGCCTTATGTATTTTTTATTCAGTTCAGCACATAGTCCAAAATTGTTTTGTGTTGTGCCATTGAATCCACCTTCTTCCACTAATCTAGACAGACTCCTTGGGGTTGATTTAGTAAAACTGGAAAGTGCAAAATATGGTGCACTTCTGCATAGAAAACAATCAGCTTACAGTTATTTTTTTGTTTTGTTTTTGGCAAGGCTTAACTGAACAAGCTGAAATCAGAAGCTGATTGGCTACCATGCACAGCTGCTCCAGATTTTGCACTCTCCAGGTTTAGTAAATTAACCTCTATGGGAATCCCCAGTGAATTAAATGGGCATCTGACCAACAGGCTGCAATGGTGTGAAACTTCCAGTCTGCTCTGTTAGCAGTTGAGCTAGGTAATACTTATTGAAATCTTTGGTTGCAACTGCAGCTACATGACATGTATGGTGCTTGATGATTGGCTCAGGGCTATCACATGAGGGTAAGGAGTCATTGAGCATTGAGTAATGCCTAGTACACACAATGAGAAATTTGTGTAATTAGTATAGTGCTTGTATGAAAAAAAAGTCAAGTGACCAAGACCGTTCATGCTCGAAAATGAAAGAATACATTACAATACATATCACTTCCAAAGTTGTATTCTGTTTACTGTGAATTTATGTAACTTTAGTAACCTATTCATTTTCGATATGAGACAAAAAAAAAAAAATAGGACCAGATCGTCCAATATTCGCCATGTATGTACTATCCATAAGCCTTGACTAGAAATCCAATTTGAGCTAACACAGAACTATCCTTCCGCACCCCCTGTGGCAAAACTGAGAGGTGGGGGCAAAATGAAAGTAATTATATGGTGCTAGTGAAGGAAGCCCTAAATCAAAGCTGTTGATTTGCTCATTTGGGCATAGCACAGGTTCACTACAAAAATATGTTTTATTTAAGGGAAATATGAACATTTGCATAATAATATAATATGATCTTCTATAAAGCCAGCAGATGAAGCTGTAATCTCCTTTTCACATAATTAGCATGACTATTTTCAGCTGCACTGAATGAAACTTGCTGTTTACAGAACTCAAACAAGCCATAACAGCAGTAATCAAACAACAAAGTCCTAGATTTCAAGCAGACAAAGGGAGCTGTAAAGCAATCTGATCTACTTTGCTGATAACTCACAGTGCTCTTAAGCTGGCCTTAGATGGATAATAATTCATGTGGTTCAGCAGGAACGGACCAAATTTCAATCCATCTATGGGCATGCTGCTTGTAATGAAGTCAATCTAGTGATCAATTTCAGTACAACCAGCCTGTCAGGTTTTTTTTCCTTTTGACCACTGCTGGCAGCTAAAGCAGCCAGCAGTAGTCATTGTATCCTGCCGATGGGGAAGGCTCCCTGCTGAGAGAAGCAGTTGATCCAGCAGTGAGGGACAGAAAGACCAATCTAGGTAAGTACAGTGTGGAAAGGTTTTAAAGAAGGTTTTAAAGAATGACTAAGCACCTATTTGGCCAACTAATAGGCAACATCTGACATGCTAGTTTCTACTTTGACATTTGATGTGGATGATTTCACCTATTCAGGTAGATACAGAAGAAGGCATGCTTAGTTGTGATTTTCATTCCTAACACTGACCTGGCTCAATAATGATGCTGCAATGCTTTCCATGAAAAATATTACTTTAGTATGGTGTGTTAGTAGTGTATAAACAAAATTTTCAAGCTAGTTGTACCAGTTTGTACTGAAATGTAATCTTTAACCTGTTCATATATCACATTTTGTGCTGTAAAGGTAACTACATTAAGGCCGGAGGCTCTGGTTCCCTATAGAAGTTCCCACCAGGTAGAAGTTGAAAACAGTGAAACTGTTTATTATGATACAGTTCCTATATAAGAAAATTAATGGAGTAATCACTTACATCATGTATGCTATTGTGCACTTTACATTTTCGTGTGTTAGCTCCAGCTGGTATATAGTTGTAACAGACTTTGGGGTAGATTTACTAAAGCTGGTGCACTCAGAATTTGGTGCAGCTGTACATAGCAGCCAATCAGCTTCTAACTTCAGCTTGTTCAATTAGGCTTTGACAATAAAACCTGAAAGCTAATTGGTTTCTATGCAGAGTTTCTCCAGATTTTGCACTCTTCAGTTTTAGTAAATAACACCCTATGTTATCCTTAACGAATAAATGACCTATAATAAACTGTTGAATATACATGAGAAAAAAATTCTACCAACAATTGACACCTATATGTCATTAATGGGTTATACAGCACAATTGTGGCATGATAGTATATAATGTATTTCTACAAATAGTTATATCTACAGCTCACTGATCACATTGACCTAGTGCAAGCTGAACATTGGAAAATTATTTCAGGCATCCCCTGAGATCTCAGACTTTATTCAAAAGTTCCTCCAGGGTATAAGGGTTGAGAGAGGCTTGTTTAGAGACTTATAAACCTAAATAAATAAAATTGATCCAAAACCATTATAGTTTGTCTTTAAGCAATTTTGTTCTGCTTTTTATCACTATATGTTCAGATTGGCACAGTTTACTCTACTACACATACAATATGAGTCAATTTGCTGATAATATTTCTATGGATGCTGACCTTTCACATCTCTGTTAGATATTACATTTGGCAAAAAATTACTAGTGGCACCAAGTCATGTGAGTGCTCTTCAGTCATTCAGGATCTGTCCATTTTTTACACACCATGTACAACAGGCTTTCTTTCTGGGATGGCTGCATCCAGGTACAGTTCACAAGTTTTTGGGCTCCAAGACATTTTTTTTTTTTACACAGTTTACAGATGCATTTTATCTGTTCTTGAGATAACTATGAATATTATAGTAAAAAAAAAATGAATCTGCTTCCAAAAACTAATTTTTTATGTATTGCACCAGCTTAGAATTACTGAGGTTGCATAAGCATTTGCGCAACTATGGACCTGGTTCTGAAATGTGGAGTAAATATGAGGCAGCTGCTGTAAAGCTTTGATAAATTTCTGGATGTGCATTTTCCCACAATTGTGGCACATTCATTATTACAGCACCTACAAATTTGCTTTCATAAATCAGCGCCTATATGTATAACTAACTATATAATCCACAACAAAGCAAACGTTACCATACATTTCTTTTTCCAGCAGATACACCAGTGCTTAAATCTTACCTGGTCCAAAAGCTGCGAGTAAAGCTCATGGCAGTTAACAAAAATATACTTGTAGGTGGAATCTAAACAAGCTCGCACACAGTCCTTCACCACAGTGCTAGCTCTTGGAGGACTCTGAAGTTCAAGAACCTAGAAAAAGAAAAAAATCAACATAAAGGCTTTGCATTCAAATGCTTCTATTGTGGTATAGCACAATCATCCCATATAGCTGAATTGTTACACCCACACAACAAAAGTATGAGCAGTAACGTGCTGATTCATTTTATTATTTTGATGTAAAATATTCATCCTACAACATATTTCTATTCAATTCGAAGGTAAGGCTACACTCACTCGGCCTACATGAAGGTTAACATTAAAATGCATTTAATTGAAAAAAAAATTGCAAACTTCTCACAAGACAAATACCTCTGTAGTGGTTGATTATTGTAGGTAAAATTACTTCACTGCCTCATATATCTTTTAAAAACAATGGTTGCAAGATTTTGTCTCTCTAAAGGCCACAGCAGTGAGAAAAAAATGAGAAATTCTGGTAGGCAATTCTCACCAATGGGCTCCCCAAGAATTTAAAGACCACTGTATGTGATTGACTTTGAGTGCAGATGCCCTCTAAATGTTGAGTTAAGTCCCTTATTTGCTATATACATCCACTATTAAAATGCTTGCTCAATTTTTGGAGGAAAAAGGTATGACTTTTACTTTAGTGTAAAAATATGGTAAACAAATTAACAAGCAACCAAGCACAATTAATTACTCAACAAAAGTAACTCTAACTACCATTTACATTCAGAGGTAGACTAGTATATTACAGAAGAACTCCAGGCAAACTTTTTTTTTTTAAATCTGATGTGTAAAAAAAGAGGTAACTCTCATAAGCTTGTGGGTGGGTGCAACCTGGTACAGTGACAGAAAACACTCAAGAGTCCAGGTGCAGAGTAACAGGAATATATTGCAAATAAATGTTGCCAATACAACAAGTCCACAGGAAAATCAACCTAACCAGGGCATTCACAGGGTATAAGATCGATGTATCAGGGCAGTAGATCTCAGGTGTGCTGAGAGCGTCTATCTTTAGGAGCGGAATGAGGCCTGGCAGGTCCATACCCAAGTCGGAGGCTTCCAGGAAGGATGGCGTGTCCCTGCACTTTTCCTACTCTCCCGGCACCTTTTCCTGATGCTAAATACTGCCCCTAACAGACAGGAGACCTGTCCCTACTACAGCCACACGCAAAATGCGCTTGAAGCCCAGGAGTCAGGATCTTGGATAGACTCTCTGATCTAAGATGATCACCAAAATCACATGAGGCACCAGGATCTAATCAAACTGCTGCCCGTGACCCAGGAAATCATAGAGGAGCTAGGTTCCTCTTGACTTCCTCTACTTCTGCAGTGTCGCTGCAGTTGTGTGCCACCTGCAGTGGAGAAAACAGATTGCACCTGCCTACAAACTGTATGCCACTTAAAGGATTTGTCATCTCTTTAATATGTAAACTTTCATTCAGGCCAAATAGTATAGATCTCACTATACTTCCAACATGCTGTGGCTGTGAGGACTGAGGCTCTCATACACAGAAATTGCAGTGTTGTTTTTTTTCCCATTCCTAGAATACCTTTTATTTTGTGAATGGCTCACATAATTCAAATGGATCCTCTTATTTTCTTTTTGGCAACAGCCAACATGTTTTGCAGCTGTTGATTAGTCTTTTCACTGTTTCAGTTCAGGTATTTTTGATTTAGATGTCCTGCAATGTTTAGATGTAGCTTGTTTCATATTACACCACATCATTTCAATAAAGCAGAGACCGGGGCTCTGATTTGGCCTTTATACAATATGGTCTTCATCTGTTTGAATCATTTTGATTTGTTATGGGTTTTTGGGCATGTTGTGTTCATGTTTCAGGTGACATGCAAGTTCCCTGACAATCTGCTGTAGAATTTCATGACACAGCTCAGAATTTATAGATCCTTCAAAGGTTGCAAGCCATCCAGGCCCTAAGGCTGCAAAGCAATCAAACAAAATGATGCTCCCTCCATCATGCTTTACAGATGGAATGAGGTTTTTCTGTTGATGCCCAGTGTTTTGATGTCTCCAAGAATTTCAGCATTTGTAACATCTGTCTATAGAATATTGTTCTAGTAATGCTGCTGTCGGTAGAAAACTTGAGAGTGAACATTTTCTTTCTCTTTTGGAGAACAATGGCACTCTTTGTAGTAACTTACAATAATCTTGTTAAGTGATTTTTTCCAATGTTCACTAGCCAATTCTTGTTATGGAGTGCAAGAGAGGCTTGCTTATTCTTAGCTTTGACTAATTTTTTTTTCCTTTATAAAGAACTGTGTTCACTGTGTCCTTGCAAGGATCTTTGTAGGGTGCTCAATCAGGGGCAATGGTGCTGACATTTCTTCCACTACTTTGCCAATTATCCGCTGGACGTTTGACAATTGAGAAATCTTTAGGAGTCACTTTAAAAACATCTAAATGAGGCTGAGCTTAAACAACCTTTTCTGAGGTCACCTAGCGTCACTGAAACAATCAGACCATAATACTCATGCAACATTTTGTTCTGAAGAGCAGAATAATTTTTGTAATAAAGCTATGGCAATACCAAATTGTGTGTGTGTTGTCTGTTATAATTATAGCTACTTTGGATGTCTTTGTTAACCTTCCCACAATTAATGTCATATCATTATTCTTAAACTTATATCATTAAATATTAGATAGCCAAACTGTTTCTTTTTTTTAAAGTCTGTTTTTATGCCAAATATCAAAAGTATTCTTGGTTCTTATGCAATAACAAATGCAGTCATTGTCTTCTACCTATCGAATATAATTTAATATAAAACAAGCTGAAACCAGATTAATTAAAACTTAAGACTTACATTTTTTAAGCACTAAAGAACAAAACCCTCAAACAATTTCACATCACCACAACTATTTAGGGGTATATCTATAAAGCAATGAATATAAAATGTGATGTGTATATATATATATATAAATAAAACTACATAGTTACAAAGTTATTCTGCTTGAAAAATACCATCTAGTTCAACCAATTGAAAAATTAAAAACACACAAATTGAAGGCAAAAAAAGCAAACAAACAATAAAGCATTATCCAATTTGCTCCAGTATGGGGAAATGTATTTCCGATTCCCCAGGAAGCAATCAGATATTCACAAGATCAACTTCCCCTGGTGATAATACCTATAAATATATGTATCAAGTTATATTTTGTGCATTGAGGTAAGAATCCAAGCTTTTTTTAAAGCAATCTACTGAGCTGGCCAGAACCAGCTCTTGAGGGAGTCTGTTCTACATTTTCACAGCTCTTACTGTGAAGAAGCCTTTCCGTATGTAGAAATTAAATCTTTTTTCCTCCAGATGTACTGTTTATTATGAATTATTCCATATATATAAATGTAGTAAAACATTTTATAAAAAGGTTGCCTTTTTGCCAAGAAAAAGCTTCAGAGATGCAATTTAAATATTAAGTGAAAGGAAGATATAATGTATATATTTTAAAAGACTTCTTTTTATCTAAAAATATGAAAGTCAATGCAAATGTTACAATGACACATCTAGCACAGCCATGCACTCACATGTACAACTGTTGGGGGTACATATCTTTTAAAAGCAACAAAACTCCTGGCACACTCTGCAGAGATACAATACTTTTACAAAAAGTGTTTTTCCGAAATTAATAAGATTAGCTTACTGGAGAAACTTTAGAGGAACAGGAAAATGAAAAAATATGCAGTAAGAAACATCTTGAAGTAAATGCTTCAGCTTTACCATTTGAAAACATTTGAGGTTATTTTCTGTATATCATTTGGTGAACACCAAATTTATGTTCTGTTTTCTTAGTATTTTGTCTTGAATTCAATTCAATTGAAATACATAGTTTATGAAAAAACTAAATTTATCTTGACTTTAAATGGCTCATTCTTGGAACTGATTTGCTAAACATAGATTGTTCACCTAGTAAAGTGAATATTCAATTTACAAAGATGATATTCACTGAGCTGACAACACAATGCTTTACAGTACAAGCAGTTAGAGAGGTTAGGGTTTAAGAATGTATGAAAATACTTTAAAACTGAAGTTATGTTATTTCAGCTTCAAAACTTTAAAGCTTTTTAGCCTACACCTTCAATAACATAACTTACCAGTAATGAAGTGCACTCCGCATCTTTCGGATTGCTCTTAAGACCAGGTTCACAATGATGCAGTGCAGGAAATGCTGCGAATTATGTGCTTTTCCTGCACCGCATTGCAATTGCATGGCATACATGCAATCTGGTGCGGGTGTCAATGTTAAATTAATAACACCCCAAAACAGATCGTAAAACACAGTGCAGTTGCCAGCAATCGCATGGACATGGGTAAAAAAAAAAAAAAAAGGGTCCTGCACCTTTTTGGTGTGAATGTGATGTGATTTGACCCATACAAAATGTATGGCTCAAACTGCACCACACAGATATTGCATGTAATTTGCACTGAATTGCGGTGTGATTCCTGTACGAATTACATGCAGTGTCCAGCACAGCATTAGTGTGAACCTGGTCTAAAGGATATGTTTACCTTTGGTAACATGTTACACCCATACCCAGGGTGTAACAGACATGCCCTTGCACCCCCATGATTCCCCGTTGTGACAGGTAGTGGGGGGAGAAGATTGTGACAATTTAAAGAAAAATGTTGCCAGCCGCATCACTCATTCACAGTATTCTGTGAATGAGAAAACTACAAGTCCTGGCAACCTTTGCAGCTGTCAGCTTGTAGTTCTCAATGAACTACCACATCACTGTGGAGTGCTGTGGTAGTTCATTGGGTCTTCTTGTCAGGTGAGTATCTGCTGACCTGCAAGTTGTATGGGCATACAGATACACTTACAGGTCTGCAGGAGACTTGCATGGCACCAGCGATCTGCTGATCACTGCTGCAATTGCTTTAGAGGCTCCAGAAACAACAAATAATAAATGCACATATTTTAACTGCGAACAAATGTATTCATTATTTTTTGTTAAAAGGTGAATTTATCCTTTAACGTAGCAATCTGCTCTCCAATAATGCCTGGTCCTGTTGACAGTGTTGAATTTCTGAGACTATTAGTAATTACCTTGGGTCTAAGATTGCAGTGCATTGAAGAAGTACCATCCACCTACCCCTTTCTTTCCACTCCTCAATTCAGAAAACTCCTTACATTGTTCTAACAGAATGCAACAGGAACCTTCTCCCCCATTCACAGAACATGCTGTATTCAGTGAGAAAAATACAAGGATTTTTCTGAATGGAGGCAAGAAAAGGAGAGGGTGGGCGGGCACCAGTACTTCAATGTTAGACCTGAAGAAATTACCCATAGAGATTTGAAGAGCACCTGTCATCACTGAAAAGAATATTTTTACACTAAGGAACAATCAGCAGAATGTGGAATAAACCTAATTACAGGTAAGATATATGACTGAAGCTGTAGCTAAAATGTTAACTAAACTTCAGTTATAATATCCATAGTCTGGGAACAAATGTATTTTAGTGTAAACAATCGAATATTTGGGACAAAAATAAGTAGGATCGGTAAAATAAGCACTACTTTTTAGAAAAAATAGTATGAAATTGTCAGAATCACAACTAATCTGCCAGTACCTGGTACAGCAGATTTCAATTACCAGGGGATCATAAAACATGTATATCAAGAAATCTAGTAAGACGCACAACAGAAAATGTGCTTTAAAAAGACATTGGCTACTGACTGTACCTTCATTCTGAAAAAGGTGATGCTTGTTAACAGGTCCACTGTAGATTTCAGGTCTTGGAGCCTTTCTGGGTTGGCAGCTGGAAAGTTATCCTGTTGGTAAAATAACACAAGCTTACTTTACTTTTTTTTTCACTAAGCTACAATTATTATTGACAAGGCAGCCTAAGCTGATACAAGTGAAATCCGTAATCATCAGGGGAACCAGTAACACTAAAGAGATATGGTACCTAAATAATTTTCTTTTATTCATTAAAGATACAAAAATATCCACAGCATTAAGTATACATACAGTTTATTGCTGAAATAACACTTTTGGAAGGCATGATCTCTTAAAACAAAATCACATGCATGGTTTTCAAGAGCAGTATACAAATGGAAACATCCAGATAAAACATCCAGATAAAAACTGGAAACCATTGCTATGTTGTGCCAAATATGAACCCCATTGAAGAGAATTGGAGCCAAATGTTAAAAATCAGTTCTGGACCTTGTTTTTTAGGCAATGGATTGTCGTGTTGAGGCTGAGCACTGCCTTGAGGACAGGTGCAAAACTAAAGCTTCAGCTGCTTTACTTCTGCTTGTAAACAAGGATTCCCTTTCATCTATACAGGCCCCTTTAGTGAAATGTCTCTTATAGATAAAGAATTGTGACCCCACAAAAAATAACTTGGGTTTCACCCATAATGTATGCCAGTCCCTTCAGGTTTGCTAGGAATTTGTTTTAGGGGAGCTGCACAGAAAGAGGCCAAAGAAATAAAACAGCATGGGATCCCACCCAAACACTTTAGGTCTGGTATTGATTTTAAGGAGGAACCCCATGCAAAAATCAAGAAGAAATGCATGGGGTCCCTCCCAAACATCCACAGTCCTTTATCTGGAGTGTAGCTTGGCAGGACAGTAAAGGTGGGATGAGCCTGCTACTCTCCTCCAGAATCATACCAGCTCACATGCCCTTAACTGGCTAAGTGCCCAAGGGGGTCCCCCTAGCAAAACACTTTGTTCCGATGTTGATGAGGACAAGGTCCTCTTTCTTACAAGCATGGTACAGTGGTTTATTGTGAACCAGGGGCAAGGCAGTTATCGGAAACTGGAAGCTCTCTTAACTGGGTGCCCCATATTGGTAAAGAGTTGCCCTACACCATGTGAATGAGTAAGGGGTACACAGTACTTGACCCCATGATGAGGGATGTAGAAATCTGGGGGGCTTCCCAGATATCTATCACCCAATATGATTGAGTAAAGGGTTCACAGTACCCTGGGTCACACACAAAAAATAGTAAGAGAGAGTAAAGAGTAAATAAATTAACCCACACTGTGTCAAAGTATTTCATTAAAAAAAAAAAGGACACTGTACATCTATCATAAATGATGTCATGCAGCATTGTAGATCCACATCAGATATCCCAGATGATCTACTGACACAAACACAATGACCCATGTATGACGATCCTGCTTCCATCACATTCTCATCACAATTGACAGCTTGCTGCGGAATATCGATAAGCCTGCTGGTGATGATCATTGACCAATTATCATGAGCATATTTGGTCAATGACATTACCTGGGATCTCCACTGGCATGTTTACAAAGAAGCCAGGAGGTATAATGGTAGCTAGGATGCTGGCAGCTGTCATCCTAGCAACTAATGATACTGTGCCAACATTTGTGTCCATGCATACAAGGAAGCTTCTGGCCTACACATGGAGAAATTATTCATTTAGTGGGAGTAGTAATACCACTACTAAAGTAATGATTTTAGTCAGCAGTTTGCATGGGTGTACAGGCCAAAATCTGGTAATTTTGTTCATCTGCTTGCAAACCGTCAACACAAGAGTTTGTGGCAAACCTTGCATTGCTGCAAATTCAAATCCCATCTAGCCACCACTGACAGCTCTGTAGCCATTAAAATAAGTTATACTTTTCGGCGCTCAGTTATGTTGTTAAAACACATGTACTTTTCCCTTCCAGTCAAAATAGGATTAACTACTACGTGTATGTCAATCCCACACTTTCTTGTACATAAAAATACGTATTATACTTGCTTTGCTGTCCCTGCAGTCTGTGCTATAAAGGCAACACTATCACCTGTTTTAGGCATCAGATCAACAACCACAGATCTTCCATCCAGCAGGCAATTGCTTTCCGGACTACTAACCAACTGGTGACACGTCACTTTTTGGAACAGAATAATTTGATGCCAGATTCAAAGTGTATGCTCAATGACCATGCCCCGCCCTTACCGAAGGGGTTACCACCATCGCTTGCTGTTACAAAGGGAGAGCTGATGGATCCATGAATTACAAGCTTTGGCACCTAAGGGGCTTAATGAACAGCTAAGTCTCAATTGCTTTCTATGATCCCTTGCAACTTTCAGGTGACTACCTATTGGCACTTTTGGCACCCTGATTCATGCACAAATTATGTTCATATTAGTTAGCGATATATAGTATCCATGAATTAATGTATATCCAGTCAATGCAACCCCTCAAATATCAAAAACAAATGTAAAAATCTGCAATTACAATCATATTTAAATCATTTGTGAAAAAAATTCAAAATGTGTGAATAAATGACAGTTTAATGAATAAATGTATATAAAAGTCCTCCAATTCAATCAAATAATAAAACAAAGGCCAAAATATTAGCAGAATCACTATGGCGTTCAAAGTGGTGTATCCTTATATCAAAATAAAACCTCAAGTGCCACACATATGTGAACAGGAAGGTTATAATGCACTTGTCCCCTTCGGTGGTTATTCCTCTGATGATACCAGGCTTGCATCTCTCAGCACCTCCAAGAATGGAGATTTGTTCATTTACTGCCGACATATATATAAATAAATAAATAAAAAAAAAACCACAGGATATTACATTAACATAGTGCTGGCACAAGTGGCTACAGCTGCTTGTAAGATAACCACGGGATGATGACATGAATGTGGCTTTATCCCCTATATGTGTTATGTCTAGGGCAGGACTTCATCAGTAGGGGTTTCACTTTGATATAAGGATACACTGATTTCAGCATTGTGGTGATTCTGCTAATATTTTGGACTTTGTTTTATTAAATGACTGAATTGGAGGGCTTTGATATTCATGTATTTATAAAACTGTCATTTATTCACAAATTTGGGATTTTGTTCACATATGATTGAAATATGATTGCAATTGCAGATTTTTACATTTATTTGTTTTGAGGGGTTGTTTTATTTTTATTTATAATTGAGGAGTTACTAATTATGGGTTGTCCATTCCTGCCGGGTGTTTGCCATGTGCAATGGTGGCCATCTTATGAGTGTTTATAATATGCTTTGTTTTTTCCACTTTTTCTGTAATTTGCCATTTGTATTCACAAGCTATTTCTAGATAGCTGTATTTAAACTAGAATGTTGTATATGTTGCTTTTTTGATTGACTATTGTGGTTTTCTTGTGATTTTGACTTGACCTCTACCCTGTATGTGTCTTTTTTACTCTTGCACTATGTGATGTCATCATTAGTGGGTGTTGGTGGTGGTTGGGTCTTTGGGTTTATTGGTCTGTTCACTTCCAGGTTGTAGTGTCTTGAGAAAGATGGACTGAGTTTCAATTAAAGTGGACAATAAGTATGCTGCTGGTTTTTTTTCTATCACCTTTTCAGGACCTGTGAGTGCCAGTTTTGGATTTGTATTATACTGTATGTATACTGTATGCAACAGTGCAGCCACTAGCTCACCTCCATTTCTGTAAACATTTACAGGCCAGGTAGTGCTTGTTTTTTAGTGACAGGAAATGTTTTCCTGAATCTCTCCCAAGGCTAGTGCCAGGATTATCATTCAGCAGCCAGACAATTTGGCAAGAGACATTTTTTTCAACCAAAATATAAGCCAGTACCAGGTAATGAACTAACAAGGGGATGACATCTTCAGAATGATTGTAATGTATTACATTATATTGGAACTGCTAGATGCTACAGTTTTGCCATATATTAGGCCTATGCCACCATACAGCCTTTTGTGTCAGCTTTATTTAAGAGAAAACAGTGACATCAATCAAAAAAGTTTAACTAAGGCAATGTCTTGTTGCTTTCCATAAGCATTCTGCTGATTATAATGAGGAAGCCCAGTATCACCAGCCAGAAGGCTTTTTAAAGCAGTGTTCAAACAGCAAAACCAAGTAACTTTTCTTCAGTAGAAAGCAAACAAACCGGTCTTTACACTTCTAGTACAAAACAAAGATTTGGCTCACCACCAGTGGAGAGTGGTCCAACAACAGGGTTTACAGTTCCCACCTGCTCTCAGGGTCCTGGAAAGGTGATAGAGCCAAGCAGAGGCTCAGCAAAAGGCAGCTAACAGCACAATGTGTTTGGCTGCGCAAAACACCTCCCAGACCCCTGCTGACTGCTTCCTGCACTTTTCAGGTCTTTCTCACAGTTGGATTAATCCTGAGCAGATGCCTCTCTTGTTGTCCCCCTTAAAGGGACCACAACAAAAAAAACAATGGTGACACATATTTACCATCAATGAGCCCTCATTGGCACCCTGTACAATATACACTATATTGCAAAAAGCATATCCAAATAATTGGATTCAGGTGTTCCAATCACCTCCATGGCCACAAATGTATAAAATCAAGCACCTAGGCATGCAGACTGTTTCTAAAAACATTTGTGAAAGAATGGGTCACTCTCAGGAGCTCAGTGGATTCAAGTGTGATAGGTTGCCACCTGTGCAATAAGTCCATCCGTGAAATTTTCTTGCTACTAAATATTCCACGGTCAACTGTTAGTGGAATTATAACAAAGTGGAAGCAACTGGGAACAACAGCAACTCAGTCACGAAGTGGTAGGTCGCGTAAAATGACAGCGGGGCTGAAGCGCACAGAAGTTGCCAACTGTCTGCAGAGTCAATAGCTAAAGACTTCCAAACTTCAAGTGGCCTTCAGATTAGCACAACAGTGTGTAGAGAGCTTCATGGAATGGGTTTCAATGGCCGAGCAGCTGCATCCAAGCACTACATCACCAAGTGCAATGCAAAGAGTTGGATGCAGTGGTGTAAAGCACACCACCACTGGACTCTAGAGCAGTAAAGACATGTTTTCTGAAGTGACAAATGACCCTTCTCTTTCTGGCAATCCAATGGACATGTCTGGGTTTGGTGGTTGCCAGGGGAACAGTACTTGCCTGACTGCATTGTGCCAAGTATAAAGTTTGGTGGAAGGGAGATTATGTGAGGTTGTTTTTCAGGGGTTGGGCTTGGTTCCAGTAAAGGGAACGCTTAAGGTATCAGCATACCAAAACATTTTGGACAATTTCATGCTCCAAACTTTGTGGGAACAGTTTGGGGATAGCCCCTTCCTGTTCCAACATGACTGCGCACCAGTGCACAAAGCAAGGTCCATAAAGACATGGATGAGAGAGTTTTGGGTGGAGGAACTTGACTGGCCTGCACAGGGTCCTGATCTCAACCCAATAGAGCACCTTTGGGATAAATTAGAGCAGAGACTGCAAGCCAGGCCTTCTCACCTGACATCAGTGCCTGACTTCACAAATGTGCTTCTGGCAGAATGGTCAAACATTCCCATAGACACACTCCTAAACCTTGTGGACAGCCTTCCCAGAAGAGCTGAAGCTGTTATAGTGGCAAATGGTGGGCCAACTCAATATTGAACCCTACAGATTAAGACTGGTATGGAATTAAAGTTCTTGTGCGTGTAAAAGCAGGCATCCACATACTTATCTCAATATAATGTATATTCAATATAACTCATAAATTGAACTTTGGTCTAAAGCAGTATTAAATTCAAAAGCAAACTTTTTTTTATATTGCAGCTTACCAATTTTTAGATGTGGTGGCTGCATTAGTTTTCTTTTTTTGGGCTTTCTTTACCTTATTTCCACCTGGTGATCCAGCCGGTAGGTCTGCTGTTTTTCAACAGAACAAGCTGTCCTGCAGATGTAGCATTTAGAGGGTTAAAACAAATCATTTACCAGTGACAGGGGTGCTTGCATTGATCAGCTTTTATTTTTTTTTAATGTAATATCTTTATCCCAAAAGGAAATAAAAACCTGTTGCTTTAACTGTGTATCTGTGTAAAGAATCGAAATTCACTGCTGAATCAGCTGAATTCCAATCCATGTATGGGCAGGGTCAAATTTTTGCCACTTGATCAGCTCCACAGCTAAAGTCGGCACCGCTGATCAGTGAATTCTGACAGCGGAGTACTCTCTCTGCTGTCAGAATACAAAGGCACAGCAGGAGGATTCTCCTATCCACCTCATTTTTCTTTCCATTAAGCTGCTGGTTGAACAAAAAAAAAATTAATCATCTATGGGAATGCTCTACACTACCCTCCCCCCAGAATAACAATGCTGCTGTCTAAAGGTGTCCCCTGTGCTTCTCCATCCAGAGTGTAGGTACTCTAATACAGGAAGTGTGCTACTGGCCAGATACCCAGAGGGGAAAAAAGCCTAAAAAAGAAAACCAATGCAGCCACCACATTCTAATTGTAAGCTGCAATATTTTACGTTTGGGTTTGGATTTAACATAAAAACTATAGGAAATGGTATCTCTCTCACTACTGAACAGAACTTTAATATCTGAAAAGTATATATATACCAATTGCTAAAGCACACATTTCTTTGGCTGATCTCTCAGTTTATGTTAGCATTTAAAAAGTGCAATTGGGTGCAGTAATTCACTACAACCAATCAGAAATTGGATTTTAGGGTTTGAAGTAGAACTTACATAAAAAGCAACATTTTAACAGCATAATCCATACTGCTTACTCAGCTCTGTTAAGCAAATGAAATGTGTTATATACTGGTGCCAAAGGCCTTTCCCTTCAGATTGCACCTTGGTGATTTCGATTCAACAATGAAAATGTTAACAGTCTAGACATGCTGGTCTCTCATCTCAATTCCTGGCTGAAATTTCAGCTCTGCAGGTCTGAAGTCTAAGGCTACTTTCACATTGAGGAGTTGCGCTTGCGGTGCGGTGTAAAAACTCCTGCTTGCAACATCTTAGGGGCATGTTTGGTGAGTTAAAACAAAGGCCCCAAAAATACCTCTACCCAAATAAATTAAATGGGAAATACCAAAAAAAGCCTGAAAAGCGCCTCAAAAATGCCTCTGAGAAGCGTTGTTGGTGCAGTTTTTAAGTCACGTGTCCTTTAGAAATGCTTAGAAAGTACGGCTAAAGCGTGGTAAAAATGCCTATGCATTTTTGCGGCAGATCAGTGTGAAAGTAGCCTTAGGTGCATGACAATAG
The DNA here is from genome assembly GCF_062004578.1 of Staurois parvus. Taxonomy (NCBI): domain Eukaryota; kingdom Metazoa; phylum Chordata; class Amphibia; order Anura; family Ranidae; genus Staurois; species Staurois parvus. Next base: position 142,347 of record NW_028318332.1, read on the forward strand.
TGTATTCACATAAAGTTCCAAAAAGGTACAACCAGACCCAGTGGGTAGGCATAGCCGTTCTGAGCCACTTATGGAAACTGTAGTAGATATCTGGTAACTTCGGATGATACCGACAGTTTCTGCAATGAGGAGCGGGAATGTGGCCTGATCAGTCCACATTCAAACACAAGGCTTCTTTAAACAGAGGATCGTCTTAAATTCCTACACTGTCCCTACTCCTCTGGAACCTCTCCCTAACTCTCAACACTTTCCCTGACAGGCGGGGAACCTGTCCATACACTCACCACTTTCAACATGTGCTCTATCTGAGGGAACCAGCATCTTAAATAATCTCTGCCCTCACTAAAGATGGCCATGGAGGTCAATCTAGGCCAGTATTTCTCAACCTTTTTTCAGTCAAGGCACCCTTAAAAATTATGGACAGTCTGGAGGCACCCAATTCTAAAATTAGATACCTCCACAATTTTAAAAGGGCACCGCATTCTAAAATGTGAAAAAATATTCTAATAGTTTTATCCACACATGTAGGACACCCAAAATTAGAGGTGATTTATTCTTCCAAAGCAAATAGACTTTTGCGCACTAAGTAGTATTCCAGTGTTTCTATTCTCCCTCAGTTTTTCTTCATCACTGAGCTAATGTGACCCCAGCACTGATGGAGAAGGGTAGGGGAGGGTAAAACTAGGATGCTGTGCAGGCAGCTGACATCCTCCTTATCAACTGATGATGCCATTGATTGTCAGGACGCCGGCAGCTAGAAGGTTGTAATGGCGCACAATGAAAACCTGTGGCTTTGTGTAACAAAAAGGCAGGCTTGTTCTGTCTGCTGGCTTGTAAACAAGTTTTTATGCAATTTTTAGACATTTTGCCAAGGCACCCCTGAAGAAACCTCAAGGCACCCCAGGGTGCCTGGGCACCCTGGTTGAGAAAGGCTGATCCTCCCCCATCCTCTGGAACTCACTACCCCAACCCATCAGACTGTCACCTTCCCTCCTCACCTTCAGGCGCTCCCTGAAAACCCACCTCTTCAGGGAAGCCTACCCCACCCTCACCTAACAGCCGCTGCCCTTCCCTCCTCCTTCCACTCCATCCCCCACAGCCATTTCCTCCTGTACCTCTACCCCCTCCCTCCTAGATTGTAAGCTCGAAAGAGTAGGGCCCTCTTACCCCTTGTGTGCTGTTTGATGTTACTGTACTGTTTCATGTATTGTCCCCCCTCTATTGTACAGCGCTGAGCAAACCCTTTGGCGCTATATAAACTCGATAAATAAATAAATAAATAAATAATCTAGGCACTAGCATCCTATTAGACATCTGCTTTCCTGATGAAGATAGGCATTCATAGAGCAACTAAGTTACTAACATCCTCTTTCACCTTCTGCATCACCGCTAAAGCCTAATATGCCACCTACAGAAAGGAGTGCAGGATCTTAAAGCAGTATCAAGGATATGTAAGTGACTTCAAACTGTGATCTCTATGTCCCTTGTGCTAAAAAACAGCGGCACATCGGCTCTCTGTGTGCAACCACTGACACCAATACTGGGGATTATTAATGCATCCAGTGACAACAAAGATTGGGGTTTTGATAACAGCCACTGACACTAATGATGGAGCTTATTTTATTGCAACTCTCTTTTCAGCGTGCATTGCAAAAAATGTAGCATTGAAATGCTTTACAACCTGTTCAGTTTAAATTGGTTGCCCAATTTGATGCAATGCACAGATTAAAGCAGACTACTATTGTGTAACCCTCTGGAGGTAATGGGGGCACATTTCAAGTTTACCATCACTGCTCTGTGTAGTCTGAGGATCATTTCATATGGCAGCTCCAGACCACAATATACATAAGAAGAACAGAAGACCAGGCAGCGACAGCAAGTAATATTAAAGTTAAAATATGTTATTTCTAGACTGCAAGGTCCCATTTATAGTATCCATAACAATTAAAGCTGAATTTTGATTACCCTTAGCTATGGTAAATGAAAAAGTAACAACATTTCTGAATCTGATTAATAGTAATCATGCTAAAATTCAAATTGTTTCCTTACACTAAAAGGCATTTCAATCACTAGCCCAAGCCTTATGGTTTTATCAAAGTGGATCTGTGGCACAAAAGAAAAGTTGTGTAGAGACACTCAGTAACACTGGAACCACCTTTTTCTATATCAATCTATTTTTTTCTGTACAGACACTATAACTTTAATGGAAAAAAACATTAAGCTGGCATCTCCTCTGTTATTTTTAGACTTTTGCAGATGGACTAATCTTTATACAAAATCTGTTTCTGTGTTCTAATGGTCACTGCAAGGCTAGAAAATCAATCTTAACAAAATTTGAAATGTGCATTAACTAGGAGATATATGGATGAAAACACCTACTTCATCATTTTGCAGTTATTATTTTACACAGAAAGGATCATGAAATGTTCAACCATCCAAACATAATACATTGATATAAAAGCAAAATGTACTTTGACATGTTGAATAGTCAGATCATAGCATATTATTAGAGTAATTGTCACCTGCAATTAATGCTTGGAGATCATCAACAACTTGTTACGCTTACCCTGTATTTAGAAAGATCTATTCGGAGGGAGTTGTGCAACTGATCCAATAGTTTTATAAACTTTTCTCTCTGTGTAAAGAAATAAACAGACATATAAATAGCAAACCATAGGAAAAAACAATTAGAACAATATTTAAAGGCAAAATTCACCTTTTTGTTTTTCAAAATTCCAGCTCCTCTTTATACCAATATACCATTAATAGACCTCAGTTGCAGAAAAATAAAAGCTTTCTTTGATTTCGAGAACAGGCCATACCTTAGCCCTTGCTGAATTTCTTAGAAAGCTTCATTGCTTGCTGGTATGTAGATTTAGGACAGAAAAACAGCAAGTCCCCTTTCACACTTGCGGATCATTCATTTAATTAGTTCAGTCATGTTTTTTAAAGAAAGAAACAGATCAATTTACATCAGTTTACATCAATTTTACTTTGTTTTTCTATCTACTTAACCACTTGAGTCCCAGAGCCATTTTTGCTTTACATGATTAAAAAATAATTTTAGACCTGAACATTACTTAAACTAAACATTATATATTTTCTGAAAGCAGACACCTAGAGAGTAAATTTGTGGCAGTTACAATTTTTTTATGTTACATGATATTAACACAACGGTTTATAAAATTTCAGTAAAAAATACACTAAAGTTAATTTTAGGGCACGCGAGCACAATAGTTTACTAAATTTTTTTGTAAAATCTAAAAGATGACGTTGCACCGTGTAAATGGATACCAGACATGTCAAGCATTAAAACTGCGTGCAACCATGAAACAGCGAAAAAATGTCAAAACCCTATATTTTCCATAGGTGATGCTTTAAAAGCCTCTACAGGTCATCAGTTTAGTGTTACCCATAAGCTCTGGTGCTAAAAATATTGATCTCACTCTGGCATGTGCGGTGATATGTAACATGTGTAGCTCAATTACTGGTTTTTATGTCGGCACCGCAACAATTGCATTATTTATGTATACAGTGAGGGAGAAGTGTATACAGACTCCTTCACTTGCCGGCACTGTCATTGCAGGCTTTAAATGTAATAGGCTAATCCTTTTTCCCTTTGTTTTATAGTGCTAAGAAGGAGCTGTTATTCACCCTGCGGCTAAAGTAAACAAGGGGGCAGGGTCACCCAGTAACATTACCCAGTGACCCTCACCTTTGTTTACTTCAGTGGCAGGACCCGAATGACCACTCCTTCGCGGAGCTATAAAGAAAGAAAAAAAAAAAATTTGGCAATTACATTTAAAGCTCGCAATGACAGTTAGCGCCACATTTATACACCTAAAATTACCTAGTTGAGCTTTCAGTGTCATTAATTGTTAATGGCACACAAAACACAGAGACAAGCACACATTTTGCTACATGAGAAAACTAGTGAAAAATGCAGCAAAACGCATAGTAAAAAACTTGCAACCCACATTACGCCAAAATGTCCCATGAGCTACTTTTCCATGTGTAGCTCAACCAATTGAAATCAACGGGCTGCCCTATGTGCGTCATTGGAAACACGAGCCAAAAACCATGCGCTTCCACTACTCAAGATGTGAATGGGGCCTGAAAGTATAAATGGTGCGTTTACACAGAACAATGAGGCTCCACTCACATCTGTGAGTTTCCGAATGCATAGCAAACTGCACATAAGAGGCACGCTTTGCTATGTGTTTCAGAAACACGCATCATATTTATGTTGTCATTACATGTTAAAGGCACCCCAAGTGCAGCAGATGCACCACAACCTGTCATAACACATCATTCTCTGCCTCAAAAAAAAGTTCTGGAGCTTCTCTGGGGCAATTGTAGCATGTGAAGTCAAATGAATGGGCTGTGTCGCGAACGTGTGCACCAGAGGCAGGACGCAGCCTCCATTTTGTTAAGAATCTCCATTTTCTCCCCTCATACTTTCCCCCTCCTTCTCTGAGTGTGTGTGTGTGAGTGTGTGTGTGTGTGTGTGTGTGTGTGTGTGTGTGTGTGTGTGTGTGTTAGGAGTGTCACAGGAGGCCAGAGCCCAGTAGGGGGCTAGGAGGTATAAAGTCCCCAAGGGAGCTGGGGCTTGGCTGTCCAAAGAATCTGTGCCATTTAACACCTCGTAAAAAGATAACACAGCCTTTCCAGGAGTTCAAAGACATCCCAAGGAAGGCGGGAACAGCTAACACTTTTAAAAATCCATTTTCCCCCTATGTCTCATATCTTGGAATATGAGAGACTTACATAAAAACCAGGCATATCGTCAGATTGGCCACGAGAAGGCGAACAGTTTGGTAGGTTACTCTTCATGGTTGCAATACATAGAAATGTAGAAAAATAGATCTTGTGAACCATTCAGTGTAGAATTTTATAATTCATATCTAATCAATCCTCAGATGTGTCTGCATAATAATCTACCCACGGGTGGAAAGTCACTTGTGCATAGGAAAGGTTATGAGCAAAATATGAGTTATGAGAGATTTTGGCTCCAGTTGAGGTATCCGCCCGACGATCCCTCCCTAAATGGGGCATAGGTCCTTGACTTCAGAGACACCCCCTTCTAGGGAACTGCAAAATGGGCTGTCAGGCCTAAGAGAGCTAATTTGAAGAATTCTCCTATTTAACATCAATACCATCAACGTCCAGCAGGTATCACCGGTGGCATGGGGGATGTATGCAGGGCTGATGAAGATGTGTAAAGGCACTGTGGGGATCTATCCTGCAGAGTGATGGTACAGTGAGGCCGAGCCAGCGGCGTCTGTACAGGAAGAGACCACGCAACCAGCTTTGACGCAGATGTGGGATAGGCAGGCTACGCGCTTGGAGCCTCTAGCTCCTTCTATTGGCCTAATGGTACTGGAAGCAGATACAACTTAAATAGAGGGAGATCCTGTCAGCGTGGGACAACACCGCCCAGCAAGAATTTAAAGGCTCAGTGCCATACAAAGGGAGCATAACTTGTTGAGAACAATAAACAGAATGAATAGAATAATGAATGTATAAATAAACAATACTGTATATGAGCACTGATGTTATGAACAAAAAGTAAAAGGGAGTAAATAGAAGATGTGTACATATGAGTATATATACAATAAAAATTAATACGAAATGTGCATGGAACTAAAAATTATGATAAAAGTCAAACTCATACAGTAAATAATCAGGATAAACTATATACAGTGTGAATAGAAAAAATTGCTAATGTAGCCAAAAAAGATATAATAATAAAAAAGAGAGCTCAGACCTTATAAAAGGAATCTAAAAATCTTCTGGCCATGTACACGTTGATATAAACATGTATACATGCATTATATAAAGTGAGTTAGTAGGGATGAACAAATGGATATATGCTAAATATCGGCAGGCTATTACAGTATTGTATGTATTTAAATTTTTTCGTTAAGCCCTCCTGTGACTAAGGTGCCTAAGGTATAAATCCAATATGTTTCACGCTGACACATGCGCTTGAAACATTCTGCCACAGAATGTAATGTGGGGATGTGTTCCAGGACCCACACAGAGAGCCCTGTGGTGGATTTATCCTGTTCTGAGTAATGTCTGAGGACACTATGTTTATCAGATCCTGCTTCTATGAGGCATTTTTGCTCACCAAAACATTTGCATAACGTTCGGATGGTCCTCCCTACACAGAATAATCCACATGGGCATGTCAGACAATAAATCACATATTCAGTAGAACAATTGTAAAATTATTTGATGGAATAAGTTTTCCCTGTGATGGTGTAAGTTTTCTTACCATGCTGATTGAAGGGCCATGTGAGGAATAATGCCTTTTTACATTGATACATCCCAACCAAAGGAATCAATGTGGCACGCGGCTTTGCATCTGAAATACGTTTAATTTTACTACTGGCTATTTGGCGTTTGATGTTTCTGGCCTTTTGGTATGAGACTTTGGGGCATTCAGTAATGGATGTATGTAAAAAGGGATGTTACAACAGTATAGGCCAGTGTCTGCACAGGATATTCTCCATTTTCCTATATTGGATATGAAATTCTGTGGTGAAACGGATTGGTTGTGCGTTTTCTTCCAGGACTAATTTGTTGGACTTACGGGCTGGTATTTCTAGGTAATGCTGAAACTAATCTTGTATAAAGGGGGCAGGATATCCTTTTTCCAAGAATTCTTTGGCCAGGATTTCACCATGCTCGATATATTTGACCTCCCTTGTGCAATTGTTCCTTAATCATCAGTATTGGCTCTTTTGATCCAATAGTAAGCAAAAGTAAAGGTAAATGCAATTTTGCCAAACCACATTGATTCCTTTGGTTGGGATGTATCAATGTAAAAAGGCATTATGCCTCACATGGCCTTCAATCAGCATGGTAAGAAATCTTAAACCATCAAAAGGGAAAACTTATTCCATCAAAGAATTTTACAATTGTTCTAATGAATATGTGATTTATTGTCTGACATGCCCAAGTGGATTATTCTATGTAGGGAGGACCATCAGAACATTACGCAAACATTTTGGTGAGCATAGATGCCTCATAGAAACAGGATCTGATAAACAGTGTCCCCAGACATTACTCAGAGCACCATGATAAATCCACCACGGGGCTCTTCGTGTGGTTGTTCGAACACATCCCCACATTACCTTCTGTGGCAGAACGTTTCAAGCACCTCTGTCAGTGTGAAACATATTGGATTTATACCTTAGGCACCTTAGTCCCAGGAGGGCTTAATGAAGAAATTTAAATACATACAATACTGTAATAGCCTGCCGATATTTAGCATATATCCATTTGTTCATCCCTACTAACTCACTTTATATAATGCATGTATAGATGTTTATACCAACATGCGTACATGGCCAGAAGATTTTTAGATTCCTTTTAGAAGGTCTGAGCTCTCTTTTTTATTATTATATCTTTTTTGGCTACATTAGTAATGTATTCTTTTCACACTGTATACGGTTTATCCTGATTTAGGAGTTCGACTCTTATCATTTTTAGTTCCATACACATTTCGTATTGTTAATATATTTATTGTATATATACACATATGTACACATATCTTCTATTTACTCCCTTTTACTTTTTGTTCATAACATCAGTGCTCATATATTGTTTATTTATACATCCGTTATTCTATTCATTCTGTTTATTGTTCTCAACAAGTTATGCTCCCTTTGTATGGCACTGCGCCTTTATATTCTTGCTGGGCGGTGTTGTCCCACGCTGACAGCGCCTCCCTCTATTTAAGTTGTATCTGCTCCCAGTACCATTAGGCCAATAGAAGGAGCTAGAGGCTACGAGCGCGTAGCCTGCCTATCCCACATCCATGTCTCCTGATTCTACTAACCATCCACCTCTTCTGGTGACATCACTGCCGTTGGTGCTCTCAAAACTGGTTGCATGGTCTCTTCCTGTACAGATGTCACAGATCGGCCTCACTGTACCATCACTCTGCAGGATAGATCCCCACAGTGCCTTTACACATCTTCCTCAGCCCTGCATACATCCCCCATGCCACCGGTGATACCTGCTGGACGTTGAGGAATGGTCACCCCTTGCACACAGATGAGCTTGTCTTTTTATTATGCTTGTGAGTTTTTTAAATCCTTTTACCATTAAATACAGTTTTAATCACTGCACTGAGATGGGCGCCTTCTGTCTCTTTCCTTTAATGTTTTTGCTAACACTCCTGCTTAAGGCAGGGTGGATGAGATTTTTTCTATGCTGGCTTATGCCAACTGGCTCCCATAGATCTACTGCTACAGGGCTGCTGCTCTGTGCAGAATCACGTGTATTATTTGATTCTGCATTTCCAGGTAGGGGGTGTAAGCCCGCCCACCTACCCGTCTGTGCTGTGATTCGTCACAGCGCATGCCGATCAGTGATTGACCGCCAGCACAATCTTCTTTGAGTATCACAGAACACAGCTCTGTGAGTGTAAATAACACAGAGCTGTGTTCAGTGACAGGGGATCTAGTTGGTTTTTCATTCCTGGCTAAGCAGGGAATGAAAACAACTAGATCCGCAGTAAAATCAGTATACAGTACACACACACACACACACACACACACTTGTTAGGCACACATTTAACCCCTTGATTGCCCTAGATGTTAATCCCTTCCTGGCCAGTGTCATTAGTACAGTGACAGTGCATATTATTAGCACTGATCACTGTAATATTGACACTGGTGATGTCAATGGCAGTTAGTTCCCACAAAGTGTTAGTTTCTGTCAGATTGTCTTCCGCACTATCGCAGCCCAGTTATAAGTTACTGATCGCTGCCATTACTAGTATAAAAAAAATTCCAGTATACATCCCATAGATTGTAGATGCTATAATTTTCACACAAACCAATCATAATACACTTATTGGGATATTTTTTATTTTACCAAAGACATGTAACAGAATACATTTTGGCCAAAATGTATTAAGATATTTGATTTTTTTTTTACATTTTTTATGGGATATGTTTTATAGTAGAAAGTAAAAAAAATGTTTTCAAAGTTGTCTTTTTTCTTCTATGTAATAAAAAATAAAAAACCCATAGGTGATAAAATACCACCAAAAGAAATCTCTATCTGCGTGAAAAAAATGTATAAAAATTTCATTTGAGTGCAGTGTTGTATGACCTCGCAATTGTCAGTTAAAGTTGTGCAGTACTGAATAACAAAAAATGGCCTGGTCATGAAGGGGGGTAAATCTTCCAGAGACCAAAAACCTTCTCATGCAAACGCAACACACTAAATTGGTATCAGCATAATATGAGGAATTGACTTTAATAGACAGAAGGCAGTGTCATCACACAATCGAGTGATGGTTTGCTATTGTCCTAGAGTCAATGGAGAACTGGAATGATGTTTTAGCCACCTATGTGAGTACAGTTATCTATTCCAGGGACAAAATGATTCAATTACGTTATCTACATCAAATGTATTATACACCCCAGTGTCTCCATTGTACGGGACGACGGAATACTGCCGACGGAATACTGCCGTTTGCCATAAGTGTCAGGTTACTTGGGAATGCTCTAAAGTTAGGCCCCTGTGGTCTGCAGTTACAGCGGTTATCTCTGATACATTTGACTTGCCCAATGTACGTAGCCCCATGGTGTGTCTCTTAGGAGTGCTTGAAGATGAACAAATGAATAACGCTACCAAGCTTTTTCTGAGAATTTTATTCTTTTATGTACAAAAGCTGACAGCGTTGCACTGGATACACTCTGATACTTTGGATTTGAGGGCATGGAAAAAATTGGTTAACGTGGATCTTCAAATGTATGAGATGATGTATGAAGCAAGGTGACGTGCTGGAAAATTCAGAAAGATATGGTATTGGTGGGTGGATTCCAGAGAAACAGTACCGGATGTTTGGGGGGGAGGCGCTTGGACGGTATCTGGAGTTTAAAGATGTGATAATCCTCAGACATGTGGTATATTTCTCCTTTTCTTTGGGGTGGGAAAGTGCTATCCCGGCTAGTTTTTCAGTTTTTTCTTTTTTTGTTTGTTTGCCTGTTTTACTGATGTCATAAAAGCTTTTATGCCACTGTGATACTAATCACCACATCCTTAACTTTGATATGTGTATATTGGTAATTCCAAACAGTGATTAAATATATGATAGATATGTCATACATCTTGGAAGAATGTAATACTCCTATTGTTGGATGGATTGTTAATGTATTTTGATATGCATGCATATTTGGATATGTATATGTTTGCATATGGCAATAAAAAACATAAAAAAAAAAAATCTGCAGGAGACCAAGTGGTTAAATACAGTTTAATGGAAGAATGCTACACTTGGACCTAAATTAGCTATGACATAGAACAAATAAATCTTTGAATACAGTAAATTAGCAAATTTGGTTAAGCACATGGAACATATATTACTTTATGCTGATGATAGGTATACAAATGTTCCCCAGCACAAAACCACATACTAAAGATACATTTAAAGATATCCTACGAGAGAACAAGCAGTGAGTGCCCATGCTCACTGCCAGTTACTCTATGTGCCTGTGCTGTTACTGACAGCTGCCCAGACAGACTAGCAATTGGGAATCAATTAGCATGGTTTTTAATAATTTGTTTACTATGACACGCAATCATTCACAGCTGGCTGTTATAGCAAAGGAATGTTAAAAAAAAAGTTAGAATAAAAAAAATACATTAATTAAAAAAAGTTACATGGTTACAAAAATGAAAGCTGTTAAGTGTAAGATATTTTTAAAGCATATATGCCAATTTAAAAGATCATAATGAATGAATAAAATAATAAGCAGAAAACAAAATGTACCAAATAAAAGACTTAACTATCCTTAGAAAAAATACCATATATGTAGGCATATTAATCATATAGCTATTATTAAGTTAACAGACACATATTGGGGCTGCAAAATTTGACCTAGGCATTTAAGTATCAACCTCTGGTAACAAATAAGCAAACTAGTGCTGCTGCTGGAAATCAATGCAAATTATGCATCTTCCTATTTACTTTGTCAGTATTACCAGACTGCCAAAAAAGTCTATTTTGGATCATATACTGTAGGTACTGTACATTCAATAACAGGCAGATTGCACTTTGGAGGATGAGACTAGACATTTTGAGTATAGTTTGGGGAAGATATGGCCAGAAAGGAATGAAGAGGACAATGGACTGGTAACCAGTATTGCCTGTGGTCTCCCTGCAGTTGACTTTTGCCTAATATTGACCTCCCATGCCTTGTCCTAAACTTTATGTCTGTCTTAAGAATGGTTCAAAATTCAAGAAGCAGCAGGAGAGATACAGAAAGCAGAGATTTGCAGAATGAATGAAGCAGAAACAGGGATATCCATGCACATGTATGGTTTCCTCTCCAGTATGGAGAACAGTGAGCAGCACAGCAGTGACATCACCAAATATCACTCCAAATCTTCTGCAACTAGCAGACAGAGGCATCAATATACTATTTAGAATTTTGAAGGTGGTACATTTTTTGCATGGTTGATTTACTTTAGAGCGCAATGTTTTTTATATAATAAATGCCCTATGTGGTCTCACATTGCACATACACAACTATGAGGCTCTATACACAGGAAACATACTGCTATTTTTCATGGGGAATTCAGAACATAATGTAATTTTTTTTAGAGTGCTGCTTAAGCGCAAATAACATTTCTAAATGTTTCCTATAAGATTGCAAGTGTTTAGTTCAAGTCCACATCAAAGCCCAATTCTAGGCACAGCTACAAAATACCCTTGCTATTGAGTCCTGAAAGGGTTATATGTTTTTTTTCTTTTTAAGGGAAAAGGATAAATACTTACCTTATGCTGTGCCCCAGCAGGCTTCCTCCAGCATTGCGACCACAGTGCTGCAGTCTCCACTCAAACACTCATGGACGTAATTGCAAGCTCACCATGTTTGCATACGGTGCAGATTTTATAGCCCTACATTGTATACGGCGACGCAGAGGGACAGACTACAGCTTTAGGGAGAAAAAGAGAGCATTTGTAGGATGGGGGTTAGGGTTAAGTAATACTGTCTCTCAGCTACCCCCCTAGACATAATGAGCATTTAACCCTTCCAGTGTGGGGGAGCAGTATTAGGTTTCAAGTACTGATGGGATGTCCTCCAAGTTTGTGATATTGAGATGTTGGGAGTTTGTAACAGCATCCCAAAGCAATGTTTAAAGAAGCTAGGGTAGTAAATAGGTAGCAGTACCATAGTTGTAAGAAGTAGGACTGGTATAATATGAAACTCAAGCATAATTAGCACAATCATCTCATTACTCACCCCAAAATTTGTTGCAGCAAATCTGTCTGATGCAGAAACATTTGTAGATACAGTTGTATGTGCATAGAATGCATTTATATTTGCCAACAAGGTACTCATGACGGCAGGGACACCCGGGCACATGTATTTGGAAGACAAGCAAGAAAAGTGCCTAGAAAAGATACAGAACAATAAACAGTTCCTTAAAATGTAAATAAAATAAAAGTCCATTAAAATCATCCACAAGCCTACTTTTGTAAGATATATTAGAATATCAGGCAAGGTACTGTATATAAGTGTTGGCATATGTGTGTGTGCTTTTCCTAACACAGTTAACACAGTTGTAAGCCATTTTTATAACAGTTAAATAGCAAAATGTCTATTTTGAGGATGAGGATGGGAGTTGCATTATATCTATATTCTGTGAACTCATCTGCCTTTCATAGATGTCCATAAGCACTGTGCTGACATCCCTGATTCATGCAAACATTTATTACATTGCAGCTTACCAATTCTTAGATGTGATGGCTGCTTTGTTTTTTTTTTAGACTTTCTTTCATTTCCATCTGCTGATTCAGCCAGTAAGTCTGCTGTTTTTCAGAAGCACAAGCTCTCCAGCAGAATGTATCAGTTTACATGGATGAGACTATCCATTTACCACTGGGAGGGGCACTTACAATTATCAGCTTTTAATCATTCATGTAAAAAAACTTTATCCCAAAAAGAAAAAAAACCTGTTTGCTGTAATGGATTATAAAGTTAGCTGGAGTTTGGCTTCAATTTGTTATCAGTATTCAAATCTTCTAACACATTTAATACTCCCATATCCACACCATCCCCCAGACTGATAGTGCTGTTGTCTGCTGTGTCCTATGCCTATTCCTTCAGAGTGGTGTCTCACTACTACTGTACAGGAGGTGTGTTACTGGCCAGACCAAGTCAAAGCAGTAGAAAAATGCCAAAGAAAAAAAAACTAATGCAGCCACCACATGTAATGATTTGTAAGCTGCAATATAATACATGTTTGGTTTTGGATGTAATACTACTTTACTTCTTTTCATTGAAACCACTATGAATTTTAGTTAGAATGTGATGTTGCTGTTTTATATCATTCCCTAAGCTAGATTCTATCATCATCGTACCTGGTTTAATAACACACCAGAAAGAAATGGGACATGGAATTTTTCTTCTAGCACATTGTGAGTACAAGAATGTTCAAACATATCATACAACTAAAGAAAATGGGTCTATAACAAATACTGCTAGGGAAGAAGTGTCCTCTACAGGACTCTGCTGTGACTAAACTGAATACTGCTTTCAGTAAATGTCAGAAAGCTGACAATGTCACCAGTCTTTCCTTTCTTGTTCAGAATTGTGTATTTTCTGCAGCAAATGATGAGTGGAGGCCTATCCTTCAAAACTGTAAGTAAGTTAATCTTTTAATACTTAGGAGTACAATAAGCAGAGGAGCTTCTGTGTCTTTTTTTTAAAGGTATTTATAAGGATCTAGCTTACTGCCTCCCAATTTCTCGGAGCCCTTATTCTGTTTCTTTATCTGAGCATGACTCCTGGGTATGAGGGAGAATGTGGACCAGACCTAACCCAAATACTGGTACGTGTGTCTAGCAGGGCATCAGTGACATCATGCACCCACACTAGCTTCAATAGCTTGCCCAAGATGGACTTCTACAATGGGGAGGTTGTGGAAACATGAGCAGGTGAGTTTATCTTGTTGAGATGTGGGCTATCAGCAGAAAAGGGTCACTTCGCCCTAAATGGCAAAGTTAAAATAGAGGGGTGGGTGGCTATATGGCAGGTAAGGTTTAATAATGGAAAAACTTGGCAACTAAAAATATGAATGCAATTTACTCATTAGGGGAAAAACCTCTGAAGAAATTGAGGATGAAAAATGATATGGGGGTCCTAGCAGATCCAAAATTCAGCAATAACATGCAATGCCAAGCTGCAGCAAGCAAGGCTAGCAGACTACTAGCATGCATTAAAAAGGGTATTTACTTCAGAGATAAAACTATAATTCTACCACTTTAAAAAAACTCTGGTTCGGCCACATATTGAGTATGCCATCCAGTTTTGGTCACCAATTCTCAGGAAGGATATCCTTGATCAGGAGACAGCCCAGAGAAGGGCAGAAAAGCTAATAAGGGGCTGGGGGACCTTAGTTATGAGGATCAACTACAAACATTAAACATATTCTCCCTAAGAGGTGCTTGAAAGGGGATATGATTGCAATATGTAACATTTTAGATGGCAACTATTTAATCTAAGGTCTCTAAGGAAGACACATGGCCATACAATGAAAATTTAAGCAGGTAATTCTTAAACTGTGTAGAGTTCTTTACTAATAGAGTGGTTAGGATGTGGAACTCCCTTTCACAGTTGGTGGTGAAGTGTCAAAAATGTAAAAGAAAACAAATATTATGAAACTATGTATGTAATGGGAAGAGAGTCAGTGTCTCTCTAGAGAATTAAACCAAGGATGTCTTCTCAACAGGAACAGGTAAGCAAACACTGGCAGAGGTTCTAGCCTTCCTTCACTTACTAAAGAAGAGTTTTTAGTGCCACTGCATCTCTATTGGAGAGAATTCTTTTCTTCTCACTTCTTGACCTGGAGATGTTGGAACCAGGAGAGAAAGTGAGGGGAACTCTCCTCAGTGGGAAGAACAAAAACAATAACAACCTGATTGCCCCCAAACAATTCTTGGTTAGGTGTGTTAATGGGTGGGCCTGCCAGATCTCACCATCAGTTCCAGTCTTGCAATAAGATTAGAACTGATAAACTGTGATCAAGCCACCAAATTTAGCATAAGATCACATTTCTGGGCACATCTGAATAGTGTTCGGAATGTTCCTTATTGCCATGGTTATAAGGAAGCAACGTTTAAAAGTTTTGGCAGTTAGAGAAATATGAGTTGTTTGCAAATTGACAAGCAATGTCGATAAAAACATTTCACATTAGTTTGTGTACCAGTTATAGATGTTATATGTATTTTTTTTAAAGTGGAGATACCCTTTAGATAGTATGCTAAATAAATGGTGACTACAGAATGAGAAGACCTTGACTGTCTAGTATTCTGCCTGAAACAACTGAATAGACATTTGATTGTCTAGTATGCTGTCTACAACTGAATAGATCTAAGAGTCTGCATTCACTGCACAATAGTTATAATCTTCTGTATATACTGGTCTTTTTTCAAAGTTTGTACTTTATGTCAGCTCTTTGCTATTAATGGAGCTCATATACTTACGTCATAGCTTGATAAATAGACTCTATTCCATAACGCATTGCAAATTCATCTACTATTTCTTGTGCAGAGTCGTCAAAGTAAACCTTCCAGGCTTCATCTCCTTTTACTTCAGGGATCTTGACAATACCATTATTCTGAACTTCTGTCAAGTAGTGGAATAAGTTCTGTGGATAGAGTATGTCGTATATTGTTAGGGACACCTAGACGTAGGATAGTACTAACTTGGTACATGATATGTCTGAAACATTTAATTTCACTGCAAAGAAGTGAATAGAGGGGGGTATACTACCCGAGCAAAAACATAATTTGCTGCATCAATAGAAAAGCTACATGCACCTAGATAAATGTGATCTCTTCTATGGAAATGTTATACTTCATAAGAAGCTGCCAGGTGCCAGAGAGCTGACAGGTTCAAAGATAAAAATCTACTAGTCAACTTGCTGGGACCAGTATTACTGTAGTTATCTCAATCAAACCTTGCATTTCCCTGAACCAGAAATGAATTAAAGAGTTTGTAAAGGCTCAACTTTTTATTTTATTAAAATAACAAACAGGTTTCTACTGACCTGCTCTGTGCAACATTATTTCCCAGAGGATCCCCAAATCTCCTCTTCTGAGGCCCCCCACCAACCCTCCAGGCTTCTCCTTGCGGCTTGCTATGGGGGAACACCTGTGGGCTCAATCATGTGCTGGACTGTGTGTGTCCACTGAGACACACAGCAATACTCAGCTCTGCCCCCCTGCTCCCTCCTCACATGATTTGTTTGACAGCAGCAGGAGCCAATTGCCCTATGAGGATAGGAAGAGAGGGGAGAGAAGGCTGCAGCCGGGCACAGTGCTGGATCCCTGACAGCTCAGGTAAGTGTTTAGAGAGCTATGGAAATAGAGGGGTGTTTTTTCCCTTAACCACTTGCTGCCCCACCACAGAACATTTACTGTGGCAGAGCAGCAGGTGAAGGCACAGTAACGTATATATGTACATGTGATGGGCATTCTTCTGGGTTTGGGGCATACGCTCCCCCTGGCAACCTGTTCTGTGACTGGACACAGCACAAGTTTGGCAGCTGATTTCAGCCAATGATTTTGACTGAATTCAGCTGATTAGCCAATCACATTATCCAATCACACACAGGGATCAGCGATCTGGCATATAGTAAAGTAAAAGCAGCACACATTACACTTGTTAGGCACACAATTACCACTTGATTGCTCTTAGATGTTAACCCCAGACAGTGTCTTTAGTACAGTGACAGTGTACACTGCTAGCTCAGATCACTGTATTAGTGTCACTATTGATGCCAGTGTCGGTCGCCAGATTACCTTTCACACTATTACAGTCCCAATATACATCGCTGATCACCGTCACTACCTGTATAAGCTGCGTGATTTCCAGTACATATACTTATACCTTTGGCACAAACCATTTAATATACATTATTATCAACTCTCAGTGTTCTAATGAGAAAAGGTGCAGAGTTTGTATTCTTTTAGAAGTATTTAATCTGTGGGCAGTATCTCATCAAAACTAAAATTCCTACTGCGGGAGTGTCAAAGATTTGACTTAGTGAAGACTTCTGAGAAAATCAGTGAGCCAATCACAAAGCAGGAATTTACATTTCTGGGGTGTTTTGTAAACCAACAGAATGCCTCAAGCTTGACATTCTGAATTGAATTTTAGAGAAAATTACAGTGGCTGCAAATTGGAGAGTAAAGGTATTTTTTAAACAATAAATTACAACATGACGTGTAGAAACTATATATGCAATGTTATTTTTTTCCCATGAAAGTGGAGCTACCCTTTAAATTATAAGCAATAATAGCTATAACAAGATGGAAAGTACTCTGGAGCTCATGGAAAAGTACAGATAGAAAGTTTTCAACTGCTACCAATAGCAATATTTTAATGTACCATAAGAATGCTGAACTTAGGACAGAAACTAGACTCTTGCATATCCTTCACAACCTTTCAAATTCAATAATATTTATGCTCCTAGATTTGTCTTGTCTTTCTCAGGCAATCACACCAAGACATTTGCTAGCCATACACTAGTCGAAAATCGTTTGAGAGCATTTTCCAAAAAAAAGAACACAAGGTTGTGAGAGCAAGCAATATTGCCATCATGTAATATATGTTATGTACCCAGGCTTAGGACAAATCTTTTATACAAAAACAGAACAGCTGCAGGTCTATTAACCACTTCCCAACTGCCCTAGAGCAGAAATACTGGACGGCACGGGCGAGCAAAATCACATATACATATATATATATATATTCCTGTCAGCTCGGACACACTGCTTTGGATGGCTGTGCTTACAGTAAAGCACACAGACATCGCCCCATAGTAAAATATACCTAGCACACAGTTAACCCTTTGATCGCCCCTCATGTTAACTCCTTCCAGCCCAGTGCCATTAGTTCAATGTCAGTGCTTTTTTTAGTACTGATCACTGTATTGGCGTCACTGGGGATGTCAGTGACACCAAGTCAGTTCCCCCCAGTGTCAGAATGTCTGCCGCAGTCCCGCTATAAGCTGCTGATTGCCGCCATTACTAGTAAAAATTAAAAAAAAAAAAATTAAAAATCCAAGTATATACACCGTAATTTTTAAACACTATAACTTTCACGTAAACCAATTAATTTACACGTATTGGGATTTTTTTTTAGCAATGTCACATAGCAGAATACATTTTGCCCTTAATTTATGATGAAATTAGATTTTTTAAAATTTTTTTACTGGACATGTTTAATAGCAAAAAGTCAAAAATAGTTTTCTCAAAATTGTCCATCTTTTTTTTTTTTATAACGCAAAAAATAAAAACCCCACATGTGATTAAATACCACCAAAAGAAAGCTCAATTCGTGGTAAAAAAAAAGGATGTAAATATAATTTGGGTGTAGCGTTGCATGAACGCACAATTGTCAGTTAACGCAAAAAATGGCCTGGTCAGGAAGGGGGGTAAATCCTCAGGAGGGCAAGTGGTTAAATTTCAAATATGGTTACAGGCGCACAGATGAATGGCACATATTTTGAATGAAGAAGCACAAAATATATAGATGTATGGTTATTATTTGATGTAATGTAATGTTATGGATTGGGGATTTATTTAGTTGAGATCACAAAAAAAACAAAACAGTTTATTATTTGAAAGTTCGCATATTATCACAGACCAGGCAGAGCCTATAATCATATTTGATATTGCCATCATGTAATGACAGAATTTCGAATACATTTTTCAATGGATATAAATTAATCAGTTTTTGTTTGATTTTAATGAGTGTGAAACACATTAACCTTCCTATTTACCATCAGCAGATTTCCAAACTTTCCCTTTGATTTTTTGGCTCAAAAACATCACTACCGGATTTTCGATATGTGCCCATTAACTGAACAAAAACAAATGAACTGTTCAAATTACAGATTTTCAAATGATTTTTTGTGTATGGGCACCACTTGGCTTGCATCACTAAATAGGAGGAAGACCAGTTGGTCATGTTGGGTGAAAAGAACCAAAATATACCAAATTTCTATCTAAATGGTTTCTGGTTCCAGCACGATTTGTCTGTTATGTCCCAAAATTATGAATGCAGTGAGATTAGTCTATACATACAAAACATTTATGGAGGTTCTATCAGAATATATGAGATGATCTACTTATTAGAAGGACACATTTATTTTATTTAAATTATTCATGTAGTGCTTATGTTACACAGCACTATACAGAGTATATAAAGCCAATCATATAATTTTGATATAGTACCAAATACAAATCATAAGTGCTTACCAATTACATATTTAAGTAGCTATTATTAATAGTTTTTAGAACGGTACCTGAACTGACTAGCAGAAAAGTATGAAAAACCTGTGCCCTCAATTTTATGCAACAGAGACCATAGTTGGATTCAACAATGCCAAATGAAAATCCATTAGTAACACTAATGAATGTGGTTTCACAATTGTTGATTAGGGTACCTTGAATAGAATATCGTTGGTGTCACTTAATTACGTAATGTAACTGTCTTCACATGTACTTCCTAAGGTGGATCTAAAGACAGTCCTATGCCAGGCTGCACAACATAGCCAGCAATGCAACAGACTGTGCAGTGAAGTCTTATCTTATGAAGTTAAAAAAAAAAAAAAAAGGAAAAAAAAAATCACAGAAAATATTCTTGCAATCATTCCAACAACCCTGTGCACTCCTACTTTCTTAGGAAGCTAAGTTCATCCAACTTCTTTTCTGCAAGCTGTCTAGCCCTCCTCCTACCCAACTTCACAAAACACAATCTTCCATTAAAATCTGCATCCTCTGATCCCTTCTTTCCATCTTTTGTAGAAGTTTGCTTTACTAAAATACATGCATAAACCAGCACAAAGGAATTGCTATGTTGTAAGGAATAAAAGGAAAAGTGGATAAAATGTATGTTCTTTGGCAGTATGACTATAACAACGTGTCTCTGTACAGTTGCTTCTTTTGGTCTCTGTCTTGAAATACTACTCAATGCAGTTGTGCTCCATTGTCCTAATTTATTTCACACAACTTGTGAAAGGTTAATTCCTCATCTGTATGAAAATGGGGCTAATGCCAAGAGAGGCAAATAACTTTGTGCTGAATTACTCATAATTACTGACAAACAACTCACCCATTTCATTTCAAAAGGCTAAAAAGAGATTAAACAATGTGATCTTGGCATGCAGAGTTTTATGAAAGATTGTTTACCGCAAAGCTGGGAAAGATGACAGAATAGGGGGGAAGGAACCAGGTGACATCAGTCCCCCATGTACCTGAAAAGCAGTGGCCAACCTTGGATGCCTGTGACAAAAAGTGCTGGGGATCTCGAGATTTACATATTTCTGCACAAGATCTTTTTACATGACCTGGCATAGACTTCAGTTTAAGTTAAGTGTTTGCTATTGCTATTTATAAATAAGTGACATGCAGTGGGGTTGATTTACTAAAACTGGAGAGTGCAAAATCTGGTGCAGCCCTGCAATCATCTGCTGTGCGAATTGTTCAAATGCAGGATGGATCTCTGTGAAACAGATTGCTCGTTTATCTCAGTACTATACCGGCCATCTACTTCAAAAAGAGGATAAGTTGCAGTAATTTCTTATATTTCATTAAAGCACGAATTAAAAATTAGCTGATCACATCAATCCACCTGTTCTCTTTTACATCAGCCTATATACCAGAAATGCCAGCGAGGGTGCAAAACTTACCTCGTGCAAACATGTGTACTGTATATGGTATGGAGGCACATTCTCTTCTCCTTTGATTTCAACATGGATCTTCAATCTGATTGCACCTGACACTGCAGATTTATCCGTCCTTTTCTCTGAAAAAAAAGACAAAAAAATTAGTAAGAAATAATTATGTTTAACCTATTAGCTGCAATTCCCATGGATATTTAGAGTTTGCAGACAGAGGTTTTTTTCTAAAATTCTATTTACTGTGATTCAAAGTTTTATGACAAAAACACGGAAACTTCCTTGAGGATGAATACTTTTTTTAGAGACATATTTATAAAGCAGTTAATCTGACATTCACCAAACGTTCACAGCAGGTGAATATTCGAGGTGCATGTGTTTTTAATGGCAGTGTTTAATTCAAAACCATTTGATATCTGGCAAGTCACCTTCACTGCTTTATAAATGTGATGCAAGGGAGTTGATTTACTAAAACAGGAAAGTGAAAAATCTGCTGCAGCTGTGCATGGTAGCCAATCAGCTTCTAACTTCAACGTGTGAAATTAAGCTTTGATAAAAACATCTGGACTGATTGGTTTCTATGCAGAGCTGCATCAGATTTTGCAATCAGCAGTTTTATTAAGTTCCTGATCACACCGGGTGTGACTTGTAAATTGCATGGCAAGTTGCACAATTTCAAAGTCAGATTGGTGTGACCTGGGTGTTAATCAACCCCTGTGCACCTAAAAAAAGAAAAAAACAAGAATTTCTCATTGAAGAATAGAATTGCAGAAGTGCAGAGCGAGGGACCTGTGGGGGACCTGTGGGCAGCGAACACATTTTAGGCAGCAAACAATCTAATATATGGCAATGACTGCAAACTGATCACTGCTTTATAAATATTCAGCCTATTCCTATCAATTGTGAAAGTACAAAGGTTTTCTTTTACATCTATCCAAGATTTACATACAACTTTAAGCCTTTACTTACAACTGGTGTAAAACATTGAAGGAATACCACAAAAAACAATGAATGTAATTTATAAATGCATGTTTATTTACAGATTGTATGAGATTCGGTAAAACTGGGAAGATAAAAGCAACATAAAACATGTGGAAAAGGCAATTACCATAAAGCATTTTTTTTCTGGGCTCTTTTAAATACCAAATACAATGTATTGAGTTGATTAACATTTTCAGTGACCTTTTCATACCATTTGCCTAAAGCTACAGTGACCAATGGCCTTCTCTTTTATTTAATACAAGAAATGTTGAGTCTCCTCACAATACTGCAAGTTAAAGCGCGAGAAAAAAAAAAAAAAAAAAAAGATTTAGGTTCTTTTAGTTGAACAGTGCAAAGTGCAGGGAATATATGCAAATTGTAGTAACCCATACCCAATTAGAATATTATTCTATTACGGTAAATCTTTATGATTTGACTAATTGATCAGAACAATTAAGAGAATGAAAAATAACAGTGAGAAAAGAGAACTGTTGATTTATCCTGAAAATGTAATGAGAGGCCTTTAGTATTACCCCCTTCCCATCCACCCAATCTAATTTCCCAGGAGCAGTCGGACTGTCTGCACTACCCATACTTATACAGGCCCCTTTTATATTTCATTGAGGACTCTCACATCTGCTCGTTTAAATATTTATTTAACAGGTTTCCTTCCTATAGTGCAATAACAGTGAGATTAACCAGAATGATATAAAGTTCACCCAACTATATCTACAACTAAGGAGGTAGGTATCCCATCATTAGAACATTATAATTGCACTAACTCATTACCTATAGCCCAACTCCACCTTTGTGTTTTTCTGTTGTTTGTAGAAATGTACTGAAATGTACTGGTTCAAATTCACTGCTTTCATTCTCCAACCTTTAGTGCTGCTCTTTGCATAATTGTCTGCCAGTGGTCAAAACCCCATTTCTGGGTTGAATGATGCCTTGTGTCTTCTGTACCCTTCCTGTGAGCTCAGTCTGTCATTGATACATGTCCTGGGCTCAGGGTAATCCTACAGCCTGGGCTTACAGTGTACTGATGCATAGAATGGCCCTTACATGGCACAACAAGGGAGCCAGACCACTCTGAAGCATGTCCTCATAGCTTTAAGCTAGAGAGGAGGAAGAATGACAGCACTCATAAAACTGCTTGGAAGACACTCAAAAGTAAGGTAAGTATGCATTAATTTATGAAATGTTAGGTGCAGAGAACAGGACTGGAAGAATTTTAGGAAAGCTGAAGTTGGTCTTTAAAGTCCAACTCTGGTCAGAAGTTGGCCCTACACTTCAAGGGTTAATAACTCATTTTGACTAGGGGAAAGGAGAAAAGGTTTTACTTGCCTGATCCTCCACTCCCAAAAGAAGGCAGCACTCCCTCATGATCTGATGCTGGACTGTTTCTCAGGATCCTCACATTCACAGCAGGGCTATAGACCGTGCTCTGGTCTTGATGACATCAGGACTCTAGACCACTAGAGTGCAGGAGTCCAGAAGCTGCAGGAACTAGTCTAGCTGTGGGGAGCTGCAGAGGATCAGGTAAGTATATCTCCTTTTATTGTTCCCCTACAGAAAAAAGAGCAATTAACCCTTGCAGTACAGGCACAGCTCCACTGCAAGGGAACAGTTTTCATTTGCCTTGGGCTTTAACACTAGCTCTCAAATCAAAAAATCCTACAATGAGAAAAAGAAGGAGGCTGCCATTACTACCCTCCTCTTGCAAATGCTAAATATTTGGTTTTGATTCTTTGGGGCAATGACTTTGGACAGACCTGCAGATTAGAAAAGTCAATGTAAAGTCAAAACTCATAATTTGCATACTTTTTTCAGTAAGTACTAAAGCCATCAAATCACCATCCAAAAATTTGTATTTTCAAAGGAAGTCAGCAGAAGCAGTCTCGACTCTCATTAAAAGTTTTCTTGAAATATGATACTCATTAAAACTTTCAACTCTGCTCCAAATATTTAATTAAATATTATAATTTCTGTGTCAACTAATTTTAATTAAAATAAAATGCAAATACAAGTAAACACAATGTATCAAAATTAAAACAGCACCAATCCTGTCCATGTAATTTAGTGTCAACTATACAAGATTAGTGAAAACCTGTAAATAATGAAACTTGTGGACGAGCGGTGTCAACTTCGAATCAGTCACAGACTTGAAATAGACTTGTCTCCTGAAGCATAAGCTTATGTAAATGAAGCAGCTTTGTCTCAAATCACACAATGTTCAAAGTCTAAGCAGGCAGGTAAGGTAATGCAAACATGAGATGTCAGATTAGGTGTATAATGGTTAGCAAGCAATTAACTCTGAATAAGTGACAGGTCAGACACAGAGAAGGTGAAAATTAAAATATGCAGATGAGAAATGAGACATATCTAAAAGTGTAGCATAATACTTTATTACAATATTTTCAGGTGACTATGTGAGAACAATAAATTAAGCAGTACGCCCACAATAAAAGTATGTGTAGAGTTAACTTGGTCCGAGTATTACTGCAGAATCTTACCAAAAATGGTTCTCCTCATTAACTGTAATATGACAAATTAACCTAAACATGGAATACCAGCTAAAAGAAATAGCAAACTTTAGACTTAGTTATAAATCTGTTTTATGACAAACACATTTAAAGCGTTAGTTGTAAGTGAAGCCTGTCTTATTGCAGCCCACCGTTCGCTGTGAAGTGGGTGTACCTCACAAGTTATATAGCACATGACTCCTATAATTGTACACCTCTGTCTTTACAAATTGCCCACTCTTCTCCCATCTACTGTAACCATTATTTCAGAGTATTAAAAATGATGGGGTAAAAAGGACAGGATAAAAAGCTTTCATATATTCAAAGTAGATCAAGTCTTTAACATGTCATTTTGAAGCTGTAGATTTAAAAAAAAATTAAAGGCTAAAGTTGACTGCAGATGGATTGAATTTCTTGTATCTTCCTAATTTTTTTCTTTCAGTAGTTCCCTGTGCCTGTGGTCCCCTTCTTACCTCTCCACAATGTTGTTCTCTCTCCTAATCAAAAACTTGTGTTCCCCTCACTCTTAACCCAAAACCGGTATTCTCCTCACTTTAAACATAACATCTGTATTCTCCTAACACAACATCGCGATTCTCCTCACACCTAACCCATTAGCCGTTTTCTCTTCACTCCCAACCTAAAATCTGTGTTCTCTTCATTCATCGCCTAAAACCTGTGTTCTCCTCCCTCCCAATCTCTACATATGTTCTCCTCACTCCCATCCCCCACACCTTTGTTCACCTCACTCCCAACCCAAAACCTATGTTCTCCTTGTGGCTAACCCAACACTTGTGTTGTCCTCACTCCCACCTCTAGCTATATTCTTTTTACTCCCTTCTCACGTGTGTGCTCTCCTCCCTCCCAGTCCACATGCCTGTGATCTCAGCACTCCCAACCTCCACCTATGCTCTCTTAAGTCGCTCCCTAGATCTTTGTTCTCCTTCTTCTCCACCCCAATTTCCAAATATTGCTCCCTCCCTTTTTACACACATGCACCTGTGTACTAAGCCTGTCTTTTTCTCATTCTTTTACACCCACTTTTCCCTCATTTCTATCCCCTTCCTGTGTTCTCCTCACTACCTCCCCAAGCTTGCCTTTTTCTCACTCATTCCCTACAGCTACGTTCTACTTACTTCCTGTTCACACAAATGTTCTCCTCAATCCCAAGCCCCAAATGTATTTTTCTCCCTCCACACATCTGTTGTCTGCGGTCACTCCCCTTTTCTTTTTGCCTATGTCTATTTCCTTGCCTCCACAATTCTGTTTTCTATACACTCCCATTTTTATGCCTGTGTTTTCTTTGCTCTTTCCCCTGTTTTTGCCTCACCCTGCTGGGGTTTGCTTTAGTCCCTCTCCACACCCATGTTTTCTCTGCAGCTGTGTTCTCCTCACTTTAACCCCACAAATGTTTTCTCCTAACTCTTTCCTTAATGCTCTTTTTTCCTTCTAACCCAATCTCCTGTTCTCCTCACTCCTTTTCCATATTTGTGTTGCTCAAATATATTCCCATGCTTGTATTTTCCTGGCTACCTTCCTACACCTATGTTTTCTTTACTCCCATTGCCCTTCACACATGCCCCATGTATGTGTTCTCACTTCCCACCCATCAAGGATGAAAAATCATGCGTCATGTTTATAGCAACGACTATATAAAAAATCATCATACTAAAACGCTACACTTGAATATAATTTATAATTATATGGATACACTGGTTGTGGGCTAGAGTCTGAAATGCCCAGCTTAAAGGCATTGTCTTAAAGGAATTTAATAGTAATTAAATAAAACTAGTTATTTTAAAATTGAATATCTCCATTTTTTTAACACAATTATAATTCTTGACAACTGTTTAGAGAGTACAGCAAGCAATGTTCTTTAAATGTAATGCTTTAGTAAATTTAGCCATTAATTGCCGAATACATTGCAGAACTTTGATGGTGTATTACAATAAATAAACAATGTATACCAGTCATCTGGGTAATTAGGAAAGTTATATTACATTTATTTTATTTTAGTTTTCTGTTATTCACAATAATGAAATCTATAAAAATAAACTTTTTTTTCTTCTAGATATATTACACTAATTGTATTGTTGTTTTAAAAGGCACATTCATAATAATGAAATCTATAAAGAAATAAATGTCTCATCTCATGGAATGTTTAAACACTTTGCTGTGAGCCTCTATTGGAAGGTTACTATGATTTTTGGATATAGAGGGGTGCTAATGACTTTAGTAACAAACTAGTATTAAACCTCAAGACAAAAATTTAATATATTGCAGCGTACCAATCTTTGACTGTGGTAGCTGCATTAGTTTTCTATTTTTAAATATTTTGTTACCTTTATTTTCGCCTAGAGTTCTGGCTAGTAACACACTTACTATACAGTGAAAGGTTCCACTTTACAGAGGGGCAACAGCGGCATTTTCGGTCTGAAGGGAGGATAGTGTTAAAAACACAATGGATTTAGAAGGACTTGAGTAACAAATTAAAGCTGAATTCCAACTATTATGTTTAACCAGTTACAATAACAGGTATTTAGTTATTTTTTTCCTTTTGAGATAAAGGTTTTAAATAAAATAATAAAAGTTGATTATGATGATTAGGAGTACCCCTGTCAGTATTAACCAGTTAACGACCGCCCCATAGCAGATATACTGCTACAGGGTGGCACCTGTGTGCAGGATCACGTATATATCTGTCATTGTGCATTTTCACATCCGCACCGCCGATCGCGGCCCCGGGTGCCAATAACCGGGTCCTGGCCGACTGGAGGAGGGCTGCATTGTTTACCAACAGCCCTGCTTCCAGTCAGTTTGGGCACACTGCTCTGGATGGCTGAGCAGAGCCATCCAGAGCAGTGTGCTTACAGTGAAGCACACCCACCATCCCCTAGTAAAAACACTCCCATCACATAGTTAACCCTTTGATTGCCCCTCATGCTAAACCACTCCTGCCCAGTGCCATTAGTACAGTGTCACTGCTTATTTTTTAGCACTGATCACTGTATTCCTGTCACTGGGGATGTCAGTGACACCAAGTCAATTCCCCCCTGTGTCAGAAAGCCCGCCACAGTACCGCTATAAGTCGCTGATCTCTGCCACAAGTCGCTGATCGCCGCCACTATTAGTATAAAAAAAAATTCCATTATCTATATCACCATTTATAAAAGCTATAACTTTCACGTAAACCAATTAATTTACATGTATTGGGATTTTTTTTTACCATAGACATGTCGCAGAATACATTTTGGCCTAAACACTGGACATGTTTAATAGCAAAAAGTCCAAAAAATTGTTTTTTTTTCTCAAAATTGTCAGTCTTTTTTTTATAGCGCAACAAATAAAAAATGCACAGGTGATCAAATACCACCAAAAGAAAGCTCAAATCCTGGGGAAAAAAAAGGTTGTAAACTTCATTTGGGTGCAGCGTTGCATGACCGCGCAATTGTCACTTAAAGTAACACAGAGCTGTAACGCAAACCGCTTCTTTAACCACTTCCTGACCCCCCTATAGCAGAAATACTGCTGCAGAGTGGCACGGGTGCGCAAAAGCATGTGTGTATATATATATATATATATATATATATATATATATATATATATATATATATATATATATATGTGATTGGCGCACCCGTGGTTTTCATGCCCCTCCCAGATAGTGTCAGATTGCCTGTAAGTACACCAGTAATCACATTTAACCCCTAAATTGCCAGGAACACGCTCATACACAATAAACCTCCATTGCTAGTACAGTGTCTGAATGGATCAATATCTTTGATCAGATCAACACTATACTAGCGTTCACATTAGTATAGTGTCCCCAAAAACATAGCGTTAGTGGGATCAGCCCCGACACCTGCGTTTAGCCCCTACACTTACCCCCCCACTTCTCCACCAGCAAGTGCAGTGTCAGTAGATCACTGTCACTTGATACATTGCACACAAAACCACAGTGTTTGCAGAATCAGGCCTGATCTCTGCTAGCAGTTTACAGTAACTGTTGATGACTCACATATGCAGCAGAGTGCCAGTACTAGTGCCGCTCTACCTTTTGGTGAAATGGCAAGCACCAGCGGCCGTGTACATCCTGGTCTTTCACATACCAGCACTGCAGTATCACTTGGTGATGTGGCAAGTCCCATAACTGCAGTATAAGCTGGTGCGGTGGCGAGCACAAGTATTTTCCCACAACCACCAAGAATTTGCACACAGGCCCATAGAGTCCCTAGTATCCTACCGGATATGCTTGCAAATCCCGATTGGCAGCCCACAAATTCTGCAGCACCCGTACTTCCCCCATTCACTGCCCAACCCGGAATTCAGGTGGAAACAACAAATTTAACTACTCCCCTTGATTTTTTTGAAGCTGTTTTTCATGGAAGATCTGTATGCATTGATTGTGGATTAAAGCAATTTATATGCAGAACAATTTATCGCGGCCAACCCAAATTCAAACCTTGCCAAACAATTCACATAAAAACCCATTACGGTTTCCGAATGTAAATTTTTTTTGGGTCTACCCACAACATGGGCATTACTAAAAAAAAAAATGAATTGCAGTTGTATTGGTCCACAGACCCGATTCATCATATGCCTGTGTGCTCTGCTGCATTGGCCAGGCATAGATATCAGAGTATAATGTGTTTTATGCATTTCAACGACAATCCACTCTATTGTCCTCGGGTTGACCCTGAATTTGACCGGCTCCACAAAATTTGGCCCCTTGTAAATCACCTTAAGCAAAAATTTGTAGATGTCTAGTCCCCAGCAAAAAAATCTGCGTTGATGAGTCAATCAATTTTTATGGCCACCTTGCATTCAAACAATTTCTCCCCAGCAAGCGTGCCAGATATGGGGTCAAGATGTATAAGACCTGTGAAAGGGCAACAGGCTATACATATAAGTTTCAGATTTACGAGGGAAAAGATAGTCACGTGGAGCCCCCCAGATGCCCAGACTACATGGGGAGTAGTGACAATATAGTTTGGGACTTGGTGTCACCCTTTTTCCATATGGGGTACCACTTATACATGGACAATTTTATTCAAGCGTGCCACTATTGAGACATTTGTACAATCTTGGAATTAGCGCATGTGACACCGTGCGACCTAATGTGTTCCCACCATTAGAAGTGGGTGGATGCAGGACATTATATTCTAATGGTGGGCATACCACGCACTTTTTCTGGCAGAGATTTCTTCTCTTTTTTTTAATTCAGCCCACAGGCTGCGTACAAAAAAAAAAAAAAGAACATAGCATATATACCCAGCAAGGACCAGAGACATACTGGTACATCACTGGACTTTGAATGGGTATACCAGGATGATGTCTACAGCTGCAGGCATCATCCTGGTATCGTTTTTTCCAGCCAGCAATCGGCTTCCATGTAAAAGCAATCCTAGTGGCTAATTAGATGTAGGATTGCTTTTCCAAACAGCAGGAAACGACACCCCCTTCCCCCGCTGCCTTCCATGGCCTTCTCGGTCAGTCCCATGCCATCGGGGGATGCTGAGAATGCAGCCGGTGTTTCTGACAGCTGACCATAGAGCTGATTGGAGACCGGAATGGTGTCAATCACTTCTATAGTCTAAGAAATCGGAAGCTACGAGCATTCCATCACTTCAGTTTTGCAGGATATAAACAGTGCCATTTGTAAATTGGGAAAGCATCTGATCACACTGATCTTGGTGAGATTAGATAATGTAAGAGCAGAGGAGATATCTAGAATCTGACAAACCCCAGATTTCTCAAAAAAGAATCTGAAAATGCCCATTGAAGTTGTACTGTGTGACATAAAAAAATGCAGCACCCACCATTTTATTCACTAGGGTGTCTGCTTTAAAAATATATAATGTTTGAGGATTCAAAGTAATTTCAAATAGTAAGAGTGTATGATGTGTGGCATAAACTTCTAATGCTGGGCATAAAATGCCCCCACCCCACAAAACGACCCCTTTTTGGAAAGTAGACACCTCAAACTATTTGCTGAGAGGCATGTTGAGTCAATAGCCAAATTAATTTTTTTTAGCACAAGTTTTTGGAAAATAAAAAAAAATTTAAATGATTTATTGCTCACACATGACATGGGTATATGTGGAATTACTCCCCAAAATACATTCTGCTACTTCTCCCAAGTATGGGGGTACCACATGTGAGAGACGTTTTGGCAGTCAACAGGACAGGACCCCAAAATCCAAAAAGCACCTTCAGGCTTTTAAAGGGCTTTATTTTCTCATTACACTTGCTGACTACCTGTCACAGTTTCGGAGGCCCTGAAATGCAGGGATAGCACCAAAATCCCCAAATGACCCCTTTTTAGAAAGTAGACACCCCAAGAAATTTTATAAGCATGGTTAATATTTTGCAGATCTCCTTTGTTGTCACAAGTTTTTAGAAAATGAAGAAAGAAAGCAAAAACGTTTTTCTTTTCTTTTTTATATTTCAAAACCTTGTGAGAAAAAATGAGATCTGCAAAACACTCACCATGCCTCTTTTTACATTTCTTGTGGTGTCTAATTTCCAAAAAGGGGTAATTTGGAGGGGTTAGGTGCTATCCTGGAATTTCAGGGTCTCCAAAATTGTGATAGGTAGTGAAGAAGTGAAATGAGGAAGTTATGCACCTTCAGAAGTGGTCATTGGATTTAAGGCTTCTGTATGTGGCTAGGCTCCCAAAAAGTCTCACACATGTGGTATCCCCATACTTGGCAGAAGTAGCAGAATGTGTTTTGGGGTGTAATTCCACATATACCAATGGCTTGTGTGAGAAATATATAATTTAAATGACAACTTTGTGTAAAAAAAAAAAATATTTTGTCATTTTCCAAAAACTTGTGGAAAAAAATAAATCTTCCATGGATTCAATATTCCTCTCAGGAAATAGCTTAGGGTGCCTACTTTCTGAAAATGGGTCATTTGGGGGTGTTTATACTGTCCTGGTATTTCAGCACCTCAAGAAATGGGATGGCCAGTAAAAGTAAAAGCTGTGTAAATTCCATTATCTATACCATAGTTTGTAGATGCTAGAACTTTCACACAAAGAAATCAATATACACTTAGGGCTCATGTACACTGCAGCTCCTAAACTGATGTTCAGGAGCTGTTCAGCGTTTTTTTCAGCAGCCCCTGAACTCTCACTAATGTTTTCCTATGTGTCCATGAACACTATGTCACTTACAGGCAGTTGAGTTTACAGTCGTTTTTTTGAATGCACCAAACTTGCGTTCAGGAGTAGATTTTACCGGCGTTTCAAACACCAAATGCTTGTAAACGTGAGTAACCGTGTTTATAAGCATTTGCGTTTAGAAGCGTTTTTTTAACTGTTCCCTGTCCAAAACCTTTTTTCATCATCATAAATGCATGCAAAGCATTTTCCATGTATTCAAATGAGCCCAGTACACCAATGCAGTCAGTTCCAGGTTTTGCGTGAAGGAAAAAATGGTAGAACGTGATGCATTATGCTCATGCTGTGATCCATAGTGAATACAACCAGAAAAGACAGGTAATCTCAACACATACTGCTCTCTCTGCTTCTGCTCTCTCTATTCCTCTCAAAATGTCTGAAATAGTTAATTTTGTACAATTTTTCAGTGCATTCTGGGCATTTGGGAAGGTCTCCTGAGGCTTTTAAAAACATTTCTAAATACAAACGCACATAAACGCGGTATGCAAACGTGGCTGAACTGATGTTTTTTAACCTACGGTTTCCAGCATTCAGTTTCCATCGTTCAGAAGAGTTTTCCCAAACACCCCATGTACATGAGCCCTAATTGGGATTTTTTTTAACCAAAAATATGTAGCAGAATACATTTTGGCCTAAATTTATGTTGAAATTTGAGTTTTTTGGATATCTTATAAAAGAACTAAGAAAATACTGTTTTTTTTCCCCAAAAACATTTTTCCCAAAACTTTTGTTTATAGCGCCAGAAATAAGAAGTGCACAGGTGATCAAATACCACCGAAAGCTCTATTTGTGTGAAAAAAAGGATGTAAATTGCTCATTCTTGAGCTTGCCTGTATTTTGCTTGCTGGACTTTTGACACAGTGGACATTTGATAAGTGGAGTTAAAAAAAACGGAGCTGAAAACAGGAGATTATAACAGGAGTCTACTAATCTGTAAGTGACATCTGATATTTTCTATTAATATTGTAACTGGGATAATGAGTGCTAGCAGGGTGTAAAGTGTTGTGCAGTGTGCAGTGCAGTTGTGCATGTATGCAGCAATGGAGTAACAGCTCCAGGATGGATACTGCTGCAACAGACGTGAGCGGGTTGCCCTTCTGGAAACTCGCATTAGAGATCTGGAGGAGCAAGTTGCAACAGTGAGCAGAACCGACAACCTTGAAAGGGGTCTTCTGCTCCCTGAGCAGGTAGCTAATGGGATTTATGTGGAGGGTGGAGGGGATAATCAGGATTATCAGGTAGGAAGATGGGTTACTGTAAGTGGTAGAGAGTGGTAGGGGCTCACAGAAAAGGAAGGCCGGCCCTGGGTTTGTGCACCCAAACAGATTTGCCAAGTTGGGTGAAGATGTGGGAGTGGCAAGCTCAGGGGTGGCAGCCCTGGATGTCACTGCTATCCCTAACAGCCGGGAGGGCAGCCCATCTGGGAGGGGTGGTGAGGGTAGTGCAGGAAGGCCTAGACAGCTGGTGGTAGTAGGGGATTCTATAATCAGAAGGACTGACAAAATAATTTGTCACCAGGATTGCCTCAACCGAATGGTTTGCTGTCTCCCTGGTTCCAGGGTTCAGCATGTGGTGGACCGGGTTGATAAATTATTGGGAGGGGCTGGGCATGATCCAGCTGTCTTGGTTTATGTTGGAACCAATGATAGAATACATAGAAGGTGAAGGCTCCTTAAGAATCAAATTAAAGAGCTAGGCTGCAAGTTGAATAGAAGGACCTCCAAGGTGATATTCTCTGAAATATTACCAGTGCCATGCACAACTCAGAAAAGACAGGGGGAGATTAGAGAACTCAATGCATGGCTAAAGAGGGAAGGATTTGGGTTTCTACAGCACTGGGCTGACTTTTTATTGGGGTGCAGCCTATATGCTAGAGATGATTTGCACCTAAATGGAAGGGGGTCTGCTGTGCTGGAGGAGAGGTTTATGGGGAGGCTGGAGGAGTATTTAAACTAGGATAAAGGGGGGAGGGTGAATTAAATTAAAAATGGGTAGACAGATCAGACAGGGGTCAGTACTTATTGGTGGGTAGAAAGGGGAAAGATGGGGGGAGGGCTATGGCAGATGATACGAAGGTTCCCATGTTACAAACAACCAGTGGAATTGGTACCATTTGTATGAAAATAAAAAATACGTGTTAACAAGGTGTCAATGTATTAAAGTGTTTGTTCACCAATTCCAGAAGTCTGCCAAGCAAAAGAGGTGAGTTTGAAGCTTTGGTGCATGAAGAGAACTATGATTTAATTGGTATTGCAGAATCTTGGCTTCATTCTTCACATGACTGGGCCATTAATATTCCTGGCTATGTTCTCAGAGAGATAGGGTAAATAGGAAAGGCGGTGGTGTCTGTCTCTATGTGAGAAGTGATCTCAGAGCGAGTGTAAAAGAGGACCTAGTTGATGGAGAGTGTGATGAGGCTGAAGTATTATTGGTGGAACTGCACATGGGGGTGCGTACTACAAAGGTAATCATTGGAGTTTGTTATAGGCCTCCCACTGTTAATGATGAGGTGGAGACTCAGCTCCTTGCAAAGATTGAGAGGGCTGCAAGGGCTGGGACAGTGATGATAATGGGAGATTTTAATTATCCAGAAACTGACTGGAGTAATGGTACTGCAGGAACAGTTAAAGGGCAAACATTTTTAAACCTACTACAGGACAATTTTATTGCACAGTTCATAGAGGCCCCAACTAGGAATGATGCTCTGCTGGACCCGGTAATCTCAAACCATGCAGAGTTTATTATGAATTTCCATATAAAAGAGCATCTGAGTAGCAGTGACCATAACATGATTTCATTTATTGTTAGCTGTAAACAGCAAGCACATAGGGGAAAAATAAAAACACTCAATTTTAAGAGAGCTAATTTTCTCTCCAATGCTCTCCAAGACTTAGACTGGAAGGGAATATTGGCATCAATGAACGCAACACAAAAATGGGAGTTCTTCAAAAAGACTATGTGAACACACTGCAAAATATATTCCCATGGTCCACAAGTTTAAAGGCTAAAATTCAAACCTATGCAGCTTACGGACAAAGTTAAAAAAGCTATAGATAAGAAAATAGCTTATATTAAATATAAGAATGAAGGAACACCATCATCGTTTAAATATTACAAAGAATATACCAGAATATGCAAAAAGGAAATAAAGGCCCCAAAAAGTGAAAATTAACCATAGATTGCAAGATAGCAGGACAACCCCCCAAAAATTCTTCAAATATATTAATAGTAAAAAGGTCAGGTCCGAGAATGTAAGCCCTTTACAAAATAATATAGAGTGGGTGACTGTGGACAAAGAAGGTAAATTTATTAAATACCTTATTCAGCTCTGTGTATATAGGGGCATGGGGAGCTCTTGTCCATAATAGGCATGGTATTGACACAGCTCCAGATGATCCACAGTGGCTCACAATTGATAGGATCCAAAAATATTTAGACAGAATAAAGGTGAATAAAGAACCTGGACCGGATGGCATACACCCACGGGTGCTTAAAAAATTGAGCTCTGTCATTTCAAAGCCATTGTTTCTAATTTTTAGGGACTCTTTAATGACTGGCATAGTTTCTTTTTATGAGGAGGTGAGCAAAACCTTGAACAGAGGGGTGGCGGTGGACGTGGTATACTTGGATTTTGCTAAAGTGTTTGACACAGTTCCCCACACACGGCTAATGTGTAAGGTAAAGTCTACAGACTTGGAAAAATCCATATGTAAATGGATAGAAAACTGGCTAAAAGATCATATTCAAAGAGTAGTGGTTAATGATTCATACTTTGAATGGTCTAGGGTTATCAGTGGTGTACCCCAAGGTTCAGTGTTGGGACCCTTACCTTTTAATATATTTATAAATGATATAGGGTCCAGGATTAAAAATCCCATTTCAGTTTTTGCAGATGACATCAAGCTGTGCAGTGGAATAACGCCCTTACATGATGTCTCCAATTTACAAGCTGACCTTAATGCACTGTTTAATTGGGCAACTATGTGAACATTAAGATGGAGGACACATCTATATACAATGAACGTCATGAGGTACCAGCTAGCTCTGTCAAGAAAGCATAAGACATGCACACTCACATACAAGCTTGTTCAATGAACAAAGGGTGCACATGCAGTACCTAACTGTACCAGTTTAAATTACTCTTTTTCAGATCTGAACGTACAATTCTTGTATATACAATACTACTGTACTGAACAAGTCAATTTCTGTTAGCGCAGTATTAAACCCAAAACCAAAAATGCAATATTTTGCAGCATACTAATCTTTAGATGTGGTGGCTGCATTTGTTTTGTTTTCTTTGGCTTTCTTTTCACCTGGCAATCTGGCCAGTAACACCCCTCCTGTATTGGGATACCCTACTCTGGGTGAAGGAGCAGCAGAGACACATTTAGACATTAGCATTTTCATTCTGAGAGGGTAGGGAGTGTTAGATGCACTAGCCAATTTACCAATTTAACTGAAGTACAGCTAACATTTTATAAGCAAGTAGAGCAAACTTTTTTTTTCTTTGGAATAAAAGCTTTATATAAAAATGAACAAAAGGTGATTATTGTAAGCACCCTTTTGAGTGGTAAATGATTTGTCTCAACCCTCTAAATGCTACATCTGCAGGACAGCTTGTTATGTCAAAAATCAAAAGACCTATTGGCAGGATCAACAGATGACAATAAAGGAAAGAAAGCCTATAAAAGCAAACAAATGCAGCTACCACATCTAAGAGTTGGTAAACTGCAATATAATAGATGTTTGCTTTTTGGGTTTAATACTGCTTTAAACTTTTACCCACTTTACCGTTTTAATTTTTACCTTGTTTTCCTTATGAACTTCTGATGTATTAATGAGGGGGCGATCCTTAACAGCGGTGAGACAGTAATGACAGTTTTCAAAGTGGTGTTCTCATGTTATATCTTTAAACAACATATTCACTCAGGTAGTATGATAAATTGCACAGCAAAAACATATCCTTACCAAACCCTTCTGTTACATAATTTATCTGTGTATCTTCTGCTGCTTCCATGACCTACATATTTTTTTTCTCTCTCAAACTTAATTCCATTAAATGAATATTTCATGGCCCTACCTGGGATGGTAGCTAGACTATTTCTTCATGATGCAGAGTCTCTGTTAAAAATGTAAGTTAATTCAATGTGCCAAATGCTAAATCTTCTGGAAGACCAGTGTAAAGTGAAGGTGAGCAGATGTATGCCTCCCTACGTTTGCAGACAGCAAAATGTTATAAAAGAGTAAATGTCTAGCATATTATTAATCATTCAAGAATTGGGAACTCTGCACCCCTTCTATACCAAGCCATATTTTTATTTCATAAATTGTCAGTTCTTGCAAACTATATTTTTCTTGAGTGGCCATAAATTTTGTGACAGATAGGGATTACATTAGGTAGTTGAACTAAATATATATTTATCTTATGGGATTCTTATTAGGGCTCTTTCACACAGGAAGTGCATTTTAAAGCAGCCATTAATGTGCATTAATACACCTATGAGCATTTCGGGCACATTGCACAAGAATTCAAGTCACATCAGGAGATGTTCCTCAATGCCTTGAGATTTTTATTTATTTTGTACAAGGTGAAAATACGCTATAAACTCCACAGGGGAGTTTACGTGTTTACAGTGCATTGGTTGTGAATGGAGATGGTTGCAAAGCACCAGAGCTTGCTGAATTCTGTAGGTTGCCTACATGTGTGTTCTGTGTTAGCTGAGCTAGCTAGTCTGCCCAGGTTAGGGAATGGTTAATGCTAGCTCTGCAGTTCCCACTCTTTCTGGGCTCTGCCTTCTCCCCTACGCTGTTATAAAAAGAGGGGAGGACTCTGCTCTGAGCCGAGCCACATGGGCATAGAAGCAAGAAGTTCACAAAAGATGTAACCCTTTACAATCCACATCCTCCCAGAGGGGATTCTGTAGTCTTGGACACACTGCCAGAGATGCTGACACACAGTTCTTTGGAGGGGAACTGCTGGGACCTGCAGCTTGCCTGAAGGCACTAGCTTATTGGAGTACTGCCACACTATGAACTTCCACCACTTTATGGACTCTCCCCTGTATAAGGTATGCCTGGGCAGCCACAACTTAGAATAGTTAGTTAGGAATGGAACGTTTTTACGGTGTTTCATACCATGAGCTGTACTGCTACCAAAGACTTTCAGTAAAGTTCGTTAACGGTTATTTGAGAATGGTATGAAGTGGCTCAGAGGGGTGCATGATGGTTAATGCCAATCACAAACATTTGGGTCAATTAAAGCACATACAGGGTATGAAGCAAGTCTGTTATATGGGTTAACTCAGTATCAAAAGGGGAGGAGTACCTGAATAAGATGAGGTGTCCTCTAGTAGCGTGGAGGTCGGTGTTCTGGCTCCCTCCCCAGTGGTTGGTTTCCCATAGCAACCGAGACCAAACCTACATTACGGATACCCTGAGCCTAGCCAAATGGTACGAGAGAGAGAACAAGGAGTTAAGTGACAGCACGCATGAGGTCCACACTAGGCTTTCAACGGGACCCCATTCTGTCACTGGGAGTGAAGTGGCAGAGGTACGCTGGACAGGTGGAGTGGGCAAGGGCTCAGCAGTGTCCTGTCTAAGTGCAACAGTTACAGTAAGGTGTGTAGTGACATGGGATTCAGCACTTCACAGAGGAACTCTGTACAGTTAATTACTACACACATGCACAGCTTATCTCTAAGTCGGGGGTCCCTTTAAGGTTGATTTCACCTGAACACGGCCTCCACCCAGACCTGGGCATCGGTGAGTGTGCGCACACATGGAAAGGTAAGCCATGTGCAGGGCGAGTGACTCCGCCCACTGCCTGGCATAGCCCAAGAACCCTGTGAACCTACAGCATGGAGGAGTCAGCAAGGATACAGCTGCTCTGCCCCGCCCACATTCAGGCCATGTTGTTTTTGCCCCACTGCAATGCTGCAGGCCACCTCCATCTGCTCCCTATTTTAACAATTTTGAGTGGCATTAAGAAGCCGTTGTGAACTGGAAAAACAGGATTCAGCCTCCTACTTTCAATTGAACAAACAAAACCAGCTCTCAAATCTTCATGCAGACTAAGATAACTGAAACTGTCATTCATAGAGGTGCAGCCCTTAAAGATCGGGAAATCTTGATATTGGTGAACAAAAGCAAAACAGGGCGAGCACTCTCTTCGTGCATTAACGCAGTAAACCAAGCATTTATTATAAAGCATATAAATGCATACTCACAAACCAAAGGGGGATAAAAACAGACAAGAAGAGTCCATAATGACAGCCCAAAGTGACAACAGAACGTTAGTAAGGTAAGCTAACGTGTTTCGGGAGATGAACTCCCTACATCAGAGCGCCATGTGGCTCGCTCCCAGCACAAAGATAGGTACGCAAATATGCGGCCCCATGGAAAAAAGCCCAGTTCTGTGAGGCCGCATATTTGTGTAACGTTGGCATCAAGGAGTTAAAAGTAAACTTTAACCATATCCTTATTCTCCAAATAGAATCCATTCCCCTTCATTTCCCTTTGTTTGGAACGAAGAGTGCATATTGGCTGCGGTCATGAACACTGCTCTATGCACACTACACATCCTACAGTCCATAGTAGATAGTCCATCTTGGCAGTAATCAAGAGATGGTGGCTATGGTCCTTGATACCAGGGGACCGAGGAGAATGAACGTAGCCATCCTCTAACAGGAAGTCAGGTCACAGCAGCAAAAAAAGGAATTTGGAGGAGGCGAAGAGTAATCGAATGGACTTTTTTGTGTTAAAAATACACACTTAAATTGATTTTCTTTTTAAATTAGAGTTTTTTTATCTTTAAGGGATGGCATTTTCTAGCTTACATGTACAAAATTCAAGTCTAGCTGCATTTTTTGTTCTGACAGTCTACAATGTACGTTATAAAAAACAAAAAAAAAAAAAAAAAAAACCACCACTACCCTACGGTGCTTTTTTTTCTTAATTTTCTTTTAAAGACTTAAGGGTCTGCTACACTGCACTGTCCTGGAGCACTGTTCTTAAAGTAGAACTGTGGCCTTGCATGAAAAAAAAATTGGGATGAGACACTTAATTGTAAGTGTATCTAAATTTATGAATCACTCTGCAAAGTCTCACAAATACTTGTTAATCCTGCCAATGGGTGACAACACTGCTATACTGATCCTATATTCAAAACAGTATTGTCACCTTTGTGCCTGTTTGCACTAAAGTGGGACAAGAAGACATAAAAGGAGATGTCTTACCAGTACCATCATTGTTGATTTACAAACCTGTAACTTGTCAATCAGCACCTAGTCACACCTACTCCTGATCACTGATTTTTAGGTTGTCAGCACTGCTTCTGCTGCTGAAATCCTCAAACTATGGGTTGCAGGAAAAGCACACAATAGAAGGACTAACCTTTATGTTATACTGTAGGTCATATAAGGCATGCTCTAACATCCAAATGATGCATCCAGAATATATTCCTGAATTAGTAGGCAACATACAGAATCCTTGTTAAATGTAACCTTCAGGACCTGGAAACTTATCTTCATGATGGGTATCTTGAAGAAAAGTTTCCACACCCACTTGTCTTTAGGTGGTCAAAATAGCTGCAATATTCAGTATCATACTACAAGCTACATGAGACTTGTTTCCAATATGACACCATGCCAAAACATTTTTCCACATGCTGAGTTACCTAAGTTGTACCAAACGTCCATTTCACCGCTGAGGGTTCTCACATCAACAATTGTCTGCCCAAGGAAATCATCTGATTCTTTCTTAAAATGTTGCTTGACTCTGGACTTTATATCATCATCTTCATCCCAAACTCTCACCTTTATTCTGTCTGTGGAGTTGTGGCATTCACTAGCAATAAAAAAAATAAAAATAAAATAAAAAACAAATAGAGTATATTGTTTGAAATGTTTTGAAACACAAAACTAGAAATGATAATCAAGATTTTATGTGAAGATCAAACAAAATAAATGTCGGACTTTACTGGTACCAGAGAACACACCACTTCTATCAATAAAATCAATGTTTTTATTCCATTACATTAAAAAAATCGAGACTAACAACAGTCATTAAACACAATCTAAGGTCAGCACTCAATTTTATTGATCATTTCTTCAGTACAAAAGACTCTTCAATTCCAGTAATCTAGAGAGGTCAACACATTTGGCATATGTGCTTCCCCAGGACCTTCAATTTGGATTTACAGGAATTATGACCTATCTATAAAAACATACATTAAGATATATCCTTAAGCATATAATTTTACCAAAAAATACTTTTGTTAGTCTGGATTTTTTTTGTAATGGAATACAAATATTGATTTTATTGATAGAAGTGGTGTGTTCTTTGATCTCTAAAACAATATTTTATTATAGACAAAATTTTATTTGGTTTTTATAAACATTCTATTCATATTTGATATGTTAGTTAAGAACCAGATCTGGTGTATTTTATTCTTCAGTACTCTACAGTATATTCAGAAACTATTTGAGATATGTTTGGATAAAATACATTATATTCTTTATCTTTTCAATGCTGGTGCAACATTAGCTGCTTTCACTGTATAGCACCGTGTGTTATACGGCATGATTGAGAAAATTCAGATGAGTTTGAGCAGTATCACATTCATATGTGATTCAATCTCTTAGATTGTAAGCTCTAACAAGCAGGGTCCTCTGATTGCTGCTGTATTAAATTGTATTGTAACTGTACTATCTGCCTTCATGTTGTAAAGTGGTGCACAAACTGTTGGCGCTATATAAATCCTGTACAATAATAATATAATAATATGTGCTCATATCCAGGTAGTCTTCATCTGAATCACCCCTGGGTCCCTTGATATTAGGAATTCTGATGTGGACTCTCTCACCAGAGTCTCTGTCTCCACACACCAGCCATGAACATTATAGAGGTCTCACTTTACCATTATATTCTCCACATATCTACATATTCTAGAGATTCTGGCAGAAGGAGTGAGTCTCTTCAGCTTTTATGCAAATTGTGATACTCTAGCTTGAATTCAAATGGCAGCAGCAAAGCTGAGACCTTTGCCACTGAGAGCTCACTGGTGTCAAAAGACATAAAAATCAATGGATGATTTAACAAACTGTTGTCTGTGCCTTATTGATGTAATATCCATTAAAGAAAGGGTTAAATTGGTGAAGAGAAGATGGAGAAAAACACTGGAAATTATAGCTTTTGCCCCTTCAAACTAATTTAGTTTGCGTTTGTAACATGTACTAAAAACGCTAAAGTCAATGACAAGGGAATGATCCTGTCACCTACTTAGCCATGAAGATGTTTACCTGTATAGATGGTGTTTTAGACTGGTATCTCCTAGGAAGAGGAGGGGGAAGCAGTTTGCTTGGTTTTAGTGTAATAGCAGAAAAAAAGAAAATTAATAGCACGTGTGCTGAAAAATGGTAGGAGCAGTGCTGAACACTTCAGGACCATGGACACCGCTTAGCTAAGACATCAGGAAGGGGGGGGGGGGAATTTG
Source organism: Staurois parvus (assembly GCF_062004578.1). Classification (NCBI taxonomy): domain Eukaryota; kingdom Metazoa; phylum Chordata; class Amphibia; order Anura; family Ranidae; genus Staurois; species Staurois parvus. Next base: position 184,252 of record NW_028318332.1, read on the forward strand.
CTAAAGCTAAATAAACTTTTTCTTTGCAAACTGAATTTTCACAGGGCTTATTGGATGAGGTGAAGCTCTGCCGACTTCCATATTATCCAGTCATGTGCGTGCAAACATGCATTTTTAAAAAACATTTTTCTTGCATGTTAATGGGTATTTGTTGTAAAGTAGAACACCACCACATTCACTAAGCTCTCAGGCAAATTCTCTTACAAAGTGTAACACAAAAATATAAATACAACAAACATATACTCAATATGCACTTTATACAGAGTGTAAGTGAGCATGTGTGCTACATTGAAGGACATATTTAATATAAATTGACATACTGAACATGTACAGGAGAAATATAGTTTGCAACTGTAACTGGTTTCAGAAGTAGTTCCGGAGGTGGGTGGAAAGAAAGGGTTAGGGTGTCAAATCAGTGAGCAGGCAACCTATGGCACCAGTTGGAAATAACTGTTGAAAGTGGAAGGTGGTATTGTCTATTATGGTGATGATCCACGTACAGGAGAAAAATAGTTTGCAGCTGTAACTGGTTTCAGGAGAGGTGGTTCTGGTGGTGGGATGGAAGAAAAGGTTAAGAAGAGAAACACTCAAGAGTCTTTGCTTCACTCTACCACAGCTCGCCGGGTGTCTCATGCCGGTTATTCCTTCGCCAACTTCTGATCCCACATCCAGCCTAGAGACTATGTGGACTGCTTATTCCATGCGCCTATCTCCCCCCCCTTTTTTCATGGAAGAAAAAGGTTAGGGTGTCAGATCAGAAAAAAGGTAAGCTGCTGTGAGAAGGCTACCTATGGCACCAGTTTTAAATAAGGTGAAAGGAGGAGATGATCCGAGTAGTATTGTAAGGAGAGGAGGGAGTGGTGAGGGAGAAGGAACCATGAGAAATGAGGAAGCAGAGAAGAAATATGCTGGTTTAGGTCGAGTGAAGCTAAGAGTCAGTAAAAGGGATGGGGAGGATAAGGAAAAAGAGGACTAGAAGGAAATAAGTTGAAAAGAAAAGGTGAGAGGGAAGTAGTGTGAGGAGGAGAGTGTAGGGATACTTGGTCTGGTACGTCTATATCACAGGTTATCTTACGCATTAAAAGGAGAGTAGAGATCTGTCAAGTTTGAGATCGGGATTATACTCCAAGCAAGGAGACCGTGTTTTAAAAAAATTGAGTGAATATAGTTTAATATGGATGTGAGTTTTCCATGAACCATGGTGAACAGACTATTTTTCTTTTGTAAATCAACCCATTACCATTTAACTGTACAGCATAATACATGATAACCCAGCACACTGTAGTAAAATTGCTTCTTCAAAAACCATCAAATGATGCAACTGATTGCAAAGTTTAGTAAATAGGGAGCCAAGTCAGAGTGCAATGTACTGCAGCATTTGGTAATGTGCAACGGAGGTATTTATTAACCTTTAGTAAGAGAACACCTACTGTATATTCTTTCTGTCCAGCTTCACTCTTATTCTTCCAAAGCAACATTGTATATAATAAGAGGTAGAGCCTTTTAGAGGAATTATGGATCACACAAAGAGTGTCCAGAATTCAACTATCTCCCAGCCACTGCTTTTAATTTTTCAAGCTTCATTCATATCAGTAAGAAACACCTTGTAGTCTTTCAGATCTATGCATACACACAGGTATTCACATGGTTCCGATAATACTTAACATTTTATAAATAAAGTGCCCTAAGTTAACTTTGAGTTGTCTTTTCTAGTACTGCCTTATGACCTTTTATTGTAATACGTTTATTGAACAGTAAAATGTGACAAAGAAAAAGTAAATCAAACTGTATCCATTAAATGCACAATACAGATTACAAGGACACTGTGCCACTTCAACATAAATCTAGCTGCATTTGCATTTAATAATATATATCGTAATACATTGAAATGGTGTGTTCAGAGCTGACAGGAATACAAGACAGCAGATGGATAGCTTAAACCAAAGCTGATTTATAAGCTCCTGAGATGCATCTGAAAGCTTTTTTACCCATTCACTGCTGATGTAGCCTGCAAAGTAGCATAGAATACACAAGCTTTTACTGCGCTGGGGAATTTATTTGTTCTGTTGATTTCTGTGCGCGCTATAGAGACATGAAACATCCGCGCTGCTCGATCAGTTTGTGCCTTATATTTTTCAGACTTGTTTAATAAGGCAGTACAAGGCAGGCTGACTTTACGCAAAGGCCATGTTTCCATTTACCGTAAAATGATCAGTAATAGGTTCACTCTGATTGGCTTTTATTGTTTACTGCATTTGAATTAATGATATTAAATATGTAATACAAAACATCCCTATTTATGTGTCAAGCCGTTGAAAAGATTTCTGCAGACTTTGTTATTTAAACTGTTGAAAATGGAACCTATATTTTCTGAACCTCGGTTCACTTCATCAGTCCCCTCACACATCACTAGTTTACTAGCAGACATATCAATATGGATGTCACAACACTTCCTCAAACTATCTAAAACCAAGCTCATAATATTTCCTCCCCCATGTGCTCCTTACTCTGACTTTTCTGTTGAAATTGATGGCACAACCATCAATCAACCCCCACATGCCAGGGAGATAGGTATACAGTGGGGCAAAAAAGTATTTAGTCAGCCACCAATTGTGCAAGTTCTCCCACTTAAAAAGATGAGAGAGGCCTGTAATTGGCATCATAGGTAGACCTCAACTATGAGAGACAAAATGAGAAAAAAAATCCAGACAATCACATTTTGTCTCTCATAGTTGAGGTCTACCTATGATGCCAATTACAGGCCTCTCTCATCTTTTTAAGTGGGAGAACTTGCACAATTGGTGGCTGACTAAATATTTTTTTGCCCCACTGTAACCCTGGACTGTGAACTCTCCTTTCGGTCTAACATCCAATCACTGTCTAAATCTTGCTGCCTCAACCTCTGCAACATCTCCATAATACTCCCCTTCCTAACCAACACCACAAAGCTTACAAATCACTTCCTGGTTATCTCTCGACTACTACAACTCCAACTTCATCAGTTTACCTTTACATAGACCAGGGGTCCTTAACTAGGGTTCCTCCAGAGGTTGTCAGGGGTTCCTTGCGCAATGAGCAATTTTTGCCTCTCAGGTAAGTTCCCACTGACACCATTGATCTTTTTAACAATCTGTAAGGGGGTAATTCTTCCCAATGACCACAAATGTAAGGAGCATTCTTATCTCTGACTATCACACTAATGCATCATGAATTGTAAAGTAGTTTTTTGCAGGGGTTCCCTGAGACCGGAAAGTTATGTCAAGGGTTCTCCTCTGCGTTGAAAGGGTTGAGAAAGGCTGACAGACTATCCCCATTCAGTCCACCATGCTTCTGCCAAACTCATCCACCTTTTCTAACCATTCGGTGTCTGCTACCCCTCTTTGCTGATCCCTTCATTGGCTTCTCCTCACGCAAGAAAAAAAAAATCAATACACTAACAACTTGCAAACCCATCCAAAACTCTGTGCCCAGCTACATCATTGATCCTGTTCAAAATACCAACCAAACTGTTCTTTTTGGTCCTTCAAAGACCTCAAGCTCTCTAGCTCCCTTGTCACCTTCTCCCATGCTCACCTCAAGGACTTCCCCATCACCTCTCCATTTCCCTGGAACTCCCTACCCCAATCTGTCCGACTATATCCTACTCTGTCCACCTTTAGACAATCCCTGAAAACCCATCTCTTTAGAAAAACGTATCTTGGTTCTAACTAATGAACTGAACTATTTATTTCAACTTATCCCCCAGAGTTGTTACCTTTTGTATAACTTCACCCTCCCTCTTAGTTTAAAAGCTTTAACAAGCAGGTACTGTATTGAACTGTATTGTAACTGTACTATATTCAAATAAAGTGCGCTCAAATATATCAAAGGTAATTAATCATGGTAATGATATTGTGTGAAAATTTATAAAACTTAATCACAAAGTGTCCATAGATAATATATTCATATGGTAGAATCAGAATAGAACAGTCCCAATAAATATTGTATATGAGGTGTCTTGTATCAGGGTAATGTGTTCAGCTGCTATATTTGTTTGTTTGTTTTTCTAAGCGCAGATGTTGGTTATATTTAGCTTTCTATTGTAACTGTACTGTCTACCTTCATTTTGCAAAGCGCTGCACAAACTGTTGGTGCCATATCCACTTGCAGACCCACTAACATACATGTATGTTGTGGGTTTGAAGTGGTTTACTGGGAATATGGCTGCATCTGTCAGCCATAACCCTGGTATTAAAAATTAGCCACTGGATCGCTTTTAGAAGCAATGGAAGGAGTCACCCCCCTTCCCTCCCGCCACTTGCCAATGTTTCTCGGGCTTACACGGCTCACTGGGAAGCCTGGGATCTGATCTGTTAGCTGGCCATAGAGGTGAAGAGAGACCAGATTGTCTGTGGTTACATCCATGATCTAGGAGGCCAAAAGCAACGTCATAATGGGGAAGGGGGGGGGCTGGGGGAGCATCAGATCAAAGTTTTTTTTTATGCTTTCAAGGGTAGAGAGATCTTATAGACCCCAGATTTCTCCATAAGTATGGACCTGTCACACTTTATTGTTGTCACAAGGATGTTTAATGATCACAAAAAAAAAAAAAGAAGAAGATTAAAGGGACAGTCTGAAGAAAAAAAAAAAAAAAATGTTAAGTGCCCTCATCCCCTTATGCTCACATACAGTGGCAAAAGCATATACAGGTTGCGCCTGCATATGTAAACTTTGTTCACTCCAGACAATGTGAGGTATTGCCTTGAAAGTTCTAGAGAACGCAATAATTCTAGCGCTAGACCTCCTCTGTAACTCTAAGCTGGTAACCTGCAAACATTTTTAAAGCATAGATTTGGCACTGTTCCACAGGCATGCACAATTTTAAATCATGACATGTTAGATATCTATTTAATTGGCATATCATCTTTTACATTTTATCAAAAAAAATGGGTTATATATTGTATTCTCTTGCATTAAAATTTATTGAAGTGCATTTAAAAAAAAAATGGCTTTTAAAAAAATGTGGCGCAAATACCATGTGACAAAGGATTGCAATGACCACCATTTTATTCTCCAGGGCCTCTGCTAACAACATATATAATGTTTGGGGGTTCTAAATAATTTTATAGCACAAAAATGCAGATTTGTACCTGTAAACAAAGAGTGTCAGGCTAGGCCGGGTCTTTAAGTAGATATAAAACCTGCACAATAATCATAATATTTTAATGGCAATGCTTTGTTGAGAATATTTTTGTTATTTAGCCATTGAAATTGAATAGTGTGGTGGTGGATAGGTTACATAAACCACATAAAAACCACCATGCAGAATTCATATTCTATTACCTGAAACTTCTTGTATTTCACCTAGTCTAACTAGTGTAAAGCCCCTGGGGTCTAGCACAAAATTTGATCAGATGTAAGCACAAGGCTAAACATAGTAGATAGACAATGCTTTCTGATACAGAATAATCACAGGAGAACAGAACAGTGATGTAACCTCACAAAGCTCCTAGATTAGAAAGGAACTGTGGCATTCAGGTCATGTTGGTGTGATAATAATAACAAAGAAAGAGAAAGATCCGAGCTGTGCGCTAAACTGTGTAACATAACAGGATCACAGCATGCCCCTGGAGTTTCTGGGTCAGGGTGCAACTGCACTGCAATGATTTTGCAATCCAACTAATTTTTATGCAGCATTTGCCTTATGTAAATTGTTTCAAGCATTCAGAATATTGCCAGCTCTGCCATCTGAGCATCTGTCCTCAGTAAAAATCACGATTTTATTTTCTACCAAAGGCCAGTTCACACATGTGGTGCCCTCATGTTTGGATCGCTCTTCAGGGGGGCTTTTGACTACTACACTGCAATGACATTCATTTAACACAAATGTGAGGCAGTTGCGGCATGGCCCCATAGGCTTGCAAGAGTTGTGTTCAGCAGTGGTAGCACCTGTTAAATGTGACATGCTGTTGAACTGAAGCCATGATGCATAGCTATGTAGACACAGCATGTACACAACCCTGAGCAGCTGCATGTCAGTATAGAGGTGGATGGTTAGGGGGTGATAAAACTGCAGCTCAACCACCTCATTTTTCTTGTCACTCGTTTACACTTGTGGTTGAGGGGCAGCAAAACTATGCAATTGAACCACAATGTAACTGCCCCACAACCACTTCTTATCTGTAGGGGCATCAACCAGATGTTTACACAGAAATTATACCCCCTGTCATGCTCGGATCGTAACACTGGCAAGTAAAAACATGATCCATTCAAGTGAATGGGGCTGCCATGCAACAACCCAGCAACCGTGTTCAATGAATTCAGTTGAGGCACGGTAGTGCGCCATTTGTGGGGCTACAACAGGCAGTGAGAAGGCAACATATCGCCTCCTCACCACATCAAATGTCTGTGAGACATGCCTCTGAGACGCAAGTGTAAAGGAGACCAGACATTATATAACTACTAAATCTAGTAACAATCCTAGAAAATCGAAGAGATGTTTGTACAACTGAATATTAACTTTGGGCAAGTGCTTAATCACATAGTGGAAATACATAGCTGCCTGCAATTAAAATAAAGAGTCTATTCATTAAAAATGCTGTATGAATGTCACAAATTTTCGCAGTCATCATGAATGATCTCTGGTGCATTATGTCCATGAGATGGAGCTGATGATCATAGGATAAACATATTAAAGAAAAAAAATATGGGGATTATTCGTGACGATTGTGTGAATGTAGAGACTTTCCCACAGAGTACCCTGGGGGAAGGGTTATTACACATCCTTACAGAACATAAATAGAAAGCTTGCATTCTTACTCTATTTTTCTCACAAAACCAAGCCATTCCATATGGTGGCAATCTGCCATCTTGAAAGCTAGCCTCACCCTCTTCCAATCATGCTGATTTACTACTGTGGCATATCCCAATGATGAGTGGGGAAGATGAAGCAGGGTCAGAACAGAAACCATGGAAGCAGGGTATTATGGAGCAGCCAGTGTTTTGGACTTCCGGATTGATCTACACGCTGGCATGCAAGCATCTGAAGGCACCAACTAATCTAGGTAATTAAGGCTTATAACTTTTTTAACATGTTTGTTTGAGGCTTTCCACTGTTAACTTGTAACCATGCAATGGTGCAATTTCACATGAAAGGGGGCTCGTGATTGGCTGTTGTGTTGGCACCAAAATATACAAGTCCCTGCCCTGCTTCTTCTTAGATAGGACATTTAACCCCACCTGCTGTAGAGAGAACCTTCCGCTATATTGTGTCAAACTCCTGGCCTTATGCCCACTCACAACATTCCCGGCCGTAGGCCTGAATATTCAAGAATAAAGGAATATCCACACATGAATTATATTTCCCACACTACACTATAATTTTTTAAAGATGGTTATGACATCGGACATTACAAAGACACACAGGAGTAGACATCCAGTAGTTGTCATTTAGAAGCAGAGCACTAGCACATAATTTTGTAAGCAATCTTGCTCTTGAACCTTCTTTCTCCTTGGGAGCACCTCAAAGTTGGGATCATTTCCTCCATGTATACCAAGTCCATAGCATTCAGCTTCCATCACCAAGTTTAATCGAGGCGCCCTCATTAGTGTACCCATCTCTCTCAATGTCCCTTCCATAGCTCTGCCCAGCCAGGCACACTCATAACCAGCTGTACAGCTCACTTCAGAGGACTTTGACCTGGCCTGAAAGGCCTTTTGCATCTTGCTCACAGTCTGCAAAATACTGTAAAAAAGAGTCAGGGAGACTACCTGTTGAACCACCTCGCCTGGGGTTTCAGCCCTGTTATGGGCCTTCGGGCAGTAGCCCGCTATTTCTGGTTAGCTCTGGGGTGTTTGGCTCCCATGCTCCATCTCATAACGCCCTTCCCATTCTGGATTATGGGCACAAGCTTCACCCATTACATCACTAGAAGAAGATTTATAAAAAGGGACCTAACACCTAATTACCTCTTTCCTTGTACCAGACTATATTGGGAAAAAAACTAAGTGCACCTGCTAACACACACAACACATTTTAGTAAATTTAAACCATGGATATGCTGAATAGTGTATTCTGGAGAAATCCAAGAATATCCACATAAATTAGTATGGGATTAGATTTGCTGTCTATTCTTTAGAGAAACAAACTATTCAAATATAATAAAACGTTCTTTTTAATTGCAGGAAGCATAGATAGCCATGCATGACCAATTATGATGTAAAAGCAACTATGACAAGATTATCATGGTTCACTCTGTTAACACCCCTGTCAACCAGGTCTGACCACCTTTAAACATCCACTTTAAGCATGCATAATTAGTCATCTACTAGCAAACCATCAGATATTTGCTAGATTCTGATCCTTGCTGTTGGAGAAAATTGCCATACTGATAGGTTTACATAATTATTAACTACTTTTTAATCATAGACTGCTATATTTACCTTGGGGTCAATCACTATTTTTTGTTTAATATTCAGTTTTTAGAACTCTAACTTACATTGTGTTGTTCTCCAGCTTGCTTAGCTTCCAGCAAATTAACTTTCACCTTGACAGCTACTATTCAGCATATGCTTCCCAGGCATGTGTCCTTATGATGCTCACATCACAAAGCTCTATTAGTCTGACGTTACAGTATTATGTTCATCATGCATGTTTTTCTATCAGATTTTATTACAGGATATGCTACCAATTTTGTGACTTTTATATGTTTATATATAACTTTACAGTCTTGTGATTCAGGCCATGTAGTTAAATGCACTTTGTGAAATAAATTGTATTCTATAGACCAAATAAAAAGATCACTTTGTTAATAGGTTTTTTTTATCGCAAAAGCTAGTATGATTTATAACATATTACAGTATTATGTAAGCCATCAACAAAGTGCCAAACATGAACTTAATGGATACCTTTTATTGTCTTCAATCTTTAGGTATGGTGTAGTCACAAAGTCCTGAAAGCTTTATTTTAATTTACGGAATTAACTGCTAGAGGATATTACTTAAATATAGACGTATGAGGCATTTTACAAACTGTACACTTTAACTACCAAAAGCAGAACACCATATAGTGTAATAGTGGTACTTTACTGCACTGAAAGGTTACCTATGACCTAATATCTGCTTCTTCAACATTGAGCTAATAATCCTGAAGTTATAGCTAGCAAAAAAGGCCAGGCTATCAAATTGGCAGTAAAGAATAAAGTGCATACTCCTGTTAATTCCTTACCCCACAACAAAATGAGCAAAAACCTTTCCTATGTTTTCATTTTTTGTGCTGACTATAGTTGAGCTTTGATACTCACCTCTCCTGTTGCCTGTGTCTCGAATGTTTGCTATATTGTACGCAAAATGTCCCTTGGAGAATCTGCCAAATCCAACATGTGTGATTCCAGACAGGCCTGGATCTAGGGGGGAGCTGGGTTGGGACAGATTTTAGTTGTTCCCACCCAGATCTCTAAGAGCATCCAACTGATCCATGATAGTTGATGCCAGATGGTGTGCCCCCAGGAAGGTGCAGGAAGATGGTGCATGAGAGGTGACTCAACAAGTGGAGGTCCCCTGGGACTTGCACACATCAGTTACAGGCACTTGAAAGCCTTAGCGCTCTTCTTGAAGGTGCACACACTAAGAATGCAGTCCTAGAAGCCTTTGTCTGAGGAAGTCTAGCCTGTTTGCTCTTCCATTTTGTTTGGCACTGCTCAGCTGATATTGATTTTGGGAGAAGCCCTTCTTCCTTCTCCTCCTCCTCTTGGCCTTCCTGGCCCTGTGACTCTATACCCCTGTATGTGCTCCATATAGTCAATCAGGTACTTCATGACAGCTGTGTTGCTGGGAGATCAGCATGTATAAAGTTGAATTCCAATGCATAAGGTTATCACAAATGAGGCGTTTTGGAGGTAGGTTTCATTGGCGCTGCACCTCTGGCAAATGAGCTGTGACTGAATAAGTCTATTACAAATGAGCAAACCATTTCCTGACCTTATCCAGCAACCCATCTGGGTAGTTGCCTAGGAAATATTGAGATAAGTTCATCAAGGGGCCCAGGCAAGGTATATGTGTGAGCTTTCCCAGATGAAGGGCTACTAAGGAGTTTGATCCACTGTTACACATCAACTTGCCTGTCTTGAGCTTGTGCAGGTTTATCCATGTGTCAGCCTTGGCCTGCAGAGCTGCCAGCAGCTCTGTGCTTCTGTGGCAGAGGTCTCTCAGGCAAACAAGTTTAACACCACTTAGCTTGTGCTACTGCTTTATACTCTATGGTGCTTGTGAGGGCCAAATAATGGTGCTGATAATATAAAGGATGTGTCCTTGGAAAAAGGATTAAAAAAGGAGGAGGAGGAGGCAGGGCTGGAATAAGAGGAGGGGTACCGATGGCAAAGGTGGCCGAATCTCCCCCAACTCTTGTTGGTACCACAAATTCAGTAGGCTTACCCCTCACAACTTGCTGCCTATCCACCACTAGATTTACCCACTTTGTGGTAAAAGCTTTGCACCACCTCTGCCCATGCCTACTGGCCCACATATTTGAAGGTGCTCCCCGCTGTTGACAGTTTGCTGCAATGACAGCGTCTATATTCTGGGTCATGTAGGGCACAGTAAAATTTGGGGGGAAAAATAGTGGTGGCAGGGAATGGAGTACTCGGAAGACAGTAAAGGCCATATGGTGATGGAAGCAGGCTGTGTCCAATAATTTTTAGTTCAACAGTTGCAGCAGTTGGAGTGGCTAGGGTTAAGCTTCTTTGACTCCAAAACCTGCAAGATGAAAGGTTGGCAGGGAACATCAATCCATTTTGGAGTGTAATGAGGTGATGTGGAGGGAGATGGCTCCATTTCCAGTCTTTGCTTCCCACTCCTGGCTCTGCCACTGCCATTTACTACTGCTGGAGGTAGAGAAGGCTATGATCCTACTAAGCTTTTTCTCCCCCCTAGGATTCCATGTTCTTGCTCGTTTCCAGCCAGCCTGGCCCTGGCAGTACACCGCCACCACTCACCTGCTACTAGGGTTCTTTTTATCTCCCATGCTGAGTGTGACGGATGAGGAGGAGATCCGGAAGCCCAGCGGTGAGGCCAGTGAGGAGCAATCAGCTGCGTGAACCCGATCACCCACAGTCAGCTCTGTACGCCGCCGCACTCACATGTGACCGAGTTTGGACAATCACAGGGTGCCTATCGCTGAGACTGGACAGCTGGAGGTTGCTAGTGGATGGAGAGTGTCGGTCGGACTCAAAGGTGGAGTGCAGTCAGTGCAACTTGCAAGGAGTTATAAACAAGTTATAGACAAGCGAAGGCTCAGAGTGAGCGCACAGTGGCAGCACACTCGGGAGTCGAGACGGCGGGTGCAGCGGATGTTGGGACTTTTATGCTCCCTTCTAGATGTTGCCCCTGGATACCCCCTTCCCACGCTATGCCACTGTGCAGGGGTACATTTTTCAGACTTTCTAGTCACTTTAGGTAAAAATGCATATTGCATGTCAGGGTCTTCTTTTTACAGAACTGCTGCTCAAAGGCCACAATCCTCTTGTCTCTGTGGCCTCCAGTGACAACACATGGGCTTCATTAATGCTTGGAATCCCACATGGAATGAGCAAACAATTTCACCACACTCCAATAAAATCAGCCTTTACAAAGCTTTATTATTCCAGGACTGGATCACAAATCTCTACGATTAAAGTGGAACTTTACCTTACAACAAGAAACATACAATCCACATTAATAACTATGCTACCAAAATTAGTGTGTGCTGTAAATCGCCTCCAGCATTGCTCCTTTTTCTTCTTGCCAAAGGCTTCCACTTTACTGAAGCCCATTTTGCTGAGTCCTGAGAAACATTTAATCTTTAGGCTGCCAAAAGATAATCATCAGTCTCTAAAAATAGGGAGCAACATAGCATGTGCAGAGCAGGATGAGACAGTGTATTACTGGGTTTTAACTAGTATACACACTTATTTTTAATGTTTTACATTGCAAAATGTGCCAGTCTGAAGTGATCTAGCAGGACTTAATTTTCTGACTAAAGTTCCACTTTAAGCTCTTTTTAGGTGAAGCATGTTAAAGTGAGGCTTGGTCTGGCTGGACTCTTCTGGTATCTAGTCCTGGAATAATAAAGCTTAGTTGTAGATGATGTCATTGGAGTCAAGTGTCTTCTCTGTATTCAGATTTGCAAATGACCATGCATTCTAGCGGCTAAGCTGAGCCTTTGACTCGTCTACAGTTTTATCATATTGCAAATGATCAGAAAGTATCAGCATTGCTGCTAAATAATAAAATATGATGCCAGAATTTGAGTGAATGCTGCAAGTATTTTGGATAATGCATAGGAGCTGTGGAGTCCTGTATTCGAACAAAGGGTAAGCCTACGTGACTTACACCTAATTAACTATCTACTGCTCTATATTTATCAATCTATAATGAAACATGTACCCTTTTCTTGGTTAATGCAACCTTCCTGCATAAGAAAAGATACATGTAACCTTTCATCTACTAAATCAGTGCACAGGACAGGCATTTCTCTATCAGCTATTCACCACTGCTGTTGTACAGTAAAAACAGCATTGATTAACTCAAAGATATACAACACTAATAAATTGCCATTCAATATAATTTACTACCCAATGACACTGTATTGGATTAACAGTGTAATTGATTCTTAAAGCCTGTCATGCTCTCTTATTAGTAAGTAGATAGAGAACATGTAAGCAGTGCCTTCATTATGAGCTTAGATACTTACAAATGAAAGATTTCATTCCACACTGGGTTTAGGTTTCCAAATATGGTTTTTGTTCTTCTCTTGGTTTTCCCAATTTGGACAGTCACGTAAGGGTCGCTCGAGCCTGTTTTGTCTTTTGCTTGTAACCCCTGAGCACAAACCACTGCAAAATTAATCAAATTATTAAAATGTTAATATGTAAAATGTGTCCCATGTAATCATATCTAAACATGGGAATATATTAAAGATAAGAAAGCATGAATGAGAAAAATGTGCAACATCATCTCTGAAGGGGATCCCAAAATCATTTAACAGACACACCTGCTATGAGCGGGTATATTTTATAAGTGCTGACTAACAGGTTATAATGAATGTGACCTCCCCTTAAAATGTTTATAAGGTAACAATACTGAAGTTCAATCAACTTGGGGTGCCTGCAAGTAGCCATATTAGTCTGTAATTGGCATGTGTTTACGGAGACCTTCGACCAGGTTGTACTTCAGCCTCAGCTACTACCCAAGTTGACATTACATTGTAAACCCTACCAACTCTTGGCAGCACCCTCTCTCTTTCAACTATTAAATGTTTAAGCCTTAAGGGCTCCTTCACACCAGGGTGGAGAGACGTCAGATTTTCTGCACGTGTTCTGCAAGGGTACAACAAAGTGAATTGTTCTGTATGTGCCCTATTCACACCACACCACCAGTATCACGTGCAGATTTTTTCCGGGTGGGATCTGCTAGGTATACAAAACTCATTGCAGCACGCATGAAAACTGATGTAAACTGATATCTATGCAAGTGAAATCTGTGCATCAGTTTCCATCAGTTTTCATGCGCATATGGTGTTAACAAGCCTGTGATGTCCACTGCACTTGACAGTTGAAAGGAGGAATGAAAGGAGGTGACACTAATACAGGGAGGGAGTATTACTTGTTCTAAGCTCCACTTCCTCCTCTGATCAGCTGTTTACGGTTAGTTTTCTGAGTTAAAGCAGAACTAAACCCTTCTCTCCTTTACAGCCAAGGAAGTGGTTATCTTAGCCTCTGTTTGTTCTGCAGTTGCCTTGGTGTTGTAGTTATGACACCAGCCATTTCATTGGCTTGACAGTTCAGTTAAGAGAACAAACTGTGACATTAATCTTTCACAGCATGCTCTGAATACAGTAAATCTGTTTTTGGCAACTGTTAAATTGATAGGTCTAGTCCCACTTTAAGAGTTTCAGCAGCTTTTTTTTGTGCCATCATCCACTCCTCCCCTGCTGAAGTGAACTGGTTGGCACAGCAGGATGGGGTTGAAAAGTTTGTAATTTGCTTTATTCAGAGTCTGTGTGCCACAAAACATCCTGTATGTCCAACTTCTCTTAAATGTCTGTGACAAGCTGAGTGTCTGTGACCAGATTTAGCAGTTGAAAAAGGCAACTAATCAATTTCTAACTTTAAATTTCTCCTGTATTTACAATACCTCCATGTTATAAAGGAATTATCAGAAATAAAAGCACACAACTGGCTCAGACTACCATTTTATTACTTCTCAATAAGCTGTATGTTTATTTTTGGTAATGGCTTTCTTCAGGTCTGTGTGGACCTACCCTGACTAAAAATACAACATGTTTCTAGACATCCAAGACATTTTTAAATGAGTTTTCCAAAAATGATTGCATGTTAAGGCAAGCACTCCTCATCCCAATGATACAACTATTGTATATAAACGGTTGATGTTAGGATACCTTTATTAGTTTGAATGCTGTCTGAAAGCTGTTGAAATGCTACAAAATGGCCAGCATTAGTCTAATGTTTAAGTATTTTATAAAATGCTTACTTTAAAAAGCAATAATTTTAAAATGTTGGTTATGAATACTGGTGGATATTTGACCATCTGATCTAAATGCTGACTCTTCATATAATTTTTTTTTTATTTAACAAAAATGTTCACTTAAAAAGAAGGATTACTGTCTGACCTGTGATGTTGATCTTTGCTGACCACTTGGACGTTCCATCCAAAACACTTTGCTTGGCTGACTTGGTATGAGGCACAAAGTCTTCTTTGGATATTTGGAAAAGCTCTCGAATGACCTCAAAAACTTCTGGATGGTTTCTTTCTCGGATTTTCATTCTTTCTTTCATTGCCATAATTATATGTTGTGTTTTGTCCTCAGCTCCATGTTTGGAACTTTTTTCTGCAGCTCCTTAAAAGAAAAACATTAATTTATTTTAAAATTTTTAATAATTATAAATAAACAGAATCTAAGTCTGATGTGTTTACAAACACTATTTGTCATTTTTTTTAATCCTAAATTCATATAATAGTCAAAATGATGTTGAGGAATAGCTAACCACTATCACATACTACCATATTAGAAGCTGTCATTTGTTTCATTTAATTGAAACCTCACACAATTCAGATATTTAATTGTCACCAGTGGTTCTGTTTATTTATTCTCAGTTCCACACAATTTCTAACACAACTATAAACCAAACAATAGTGTTAAAGCCCAACTCCAGCCCAATAACTCTTATTTTGCATTGGGTACTTTAGGGAACTTCTGTCAGGTTTTTATTGTGGTATGTGAGGAGATATCCTCTCTTCTCTTGTCAGGAGAAATAGTAGACATAGGCATAAACGAAAGAATTTTAGTAGCATGCAGAAGGCTTACAAACTTTGTTTTTATTGTTAGGTGTACCTTCCAATCCTGATGACATTTCTTAACCGGGTGTAACAAGGCCCGGAAGTGAGGGAAAATCCCCCCAATGGGGTCACAAACAGAGATAAAATCCTAACAGAACATTGTATCCACACTGTTAAAAACTGATTATATTTGGAGTTAGGCCATAGTCTCACCTAGTTTATTGTCCGTAATGTAAAATATTACTACAATATACATATAGGATTTTGATGAAGATTGCTTTGAAATTCAAGATCAAAGCCAACTCAAACTGTACAAGTGCTAACTGGTGGAAAAAGTCTTTGTATTAACTTGACTTTAATATACAGCTAAAATGCATGGGGAAAACATGTTTTCATATCTTCCTAAAGAGCATAGGTATAAAACTTTGCTAACTAGAGTAGCCTTTCCTCAGTGGTGCCACAAAATGGATTTTAGGTTGGAGGAAGGCAAGACCACATCTTTATTGTAGTTAGGCAATAGTAAAGAACTTTGTCAGTCATATGGAAACTGTGAGCACCCATACAATGATCACTAGCCTGAATACGTATCATGAATTCCAGATACATATTCCACTATATCAGTAACCTGTAAAAATAACCAACAATACAAGTGCAGGCAAGAGAATAACTATAATGTAGCAAAAAAAAAAAAAAAAAAAAAGACTCTGAAGGTAGGTAATGCAAGGAATTTGTATGCTCTCTGTAAACTTCAGGTCATTGCATGTACCCAAACACTTACCTAAGTAGTCTTACAGGCCCACTCCCATCACACAGTTCTAATCAGTCCAGTATTAATTATAAAAAAAATGTAAATATGTATAAACATGTACATCCCTCAAACATATTATACATCTAGCAGCCAATACTTTATTTTCACTAGGGCTCCAGGAGCCATTATTCTGTCTGTGCCTCCATGGTCCTCATGACAAGGTGGTAAGCCCTAATAAGGGAAGTATAAGACTAGAGATGTTGCTTGGACAAAACGTTTTAAGAGCATGCTTAGAGAAATTAGTACCCTGGAAGTGTGAAGCATATACATATTAAAAGTTTGTTATTTCCTTCTCACCAACTATAAGTCACAAAAAGTTAACTTTTACAAACACCCTCCCAAAGTTTTGACAATGAGCAAGAACTGAACCATTTTCTCTTTATTAAAATGAAAAAAAAAACATTTTTATTGCATATGTTAACACCCATTGTAATCGAGCCATAAAAACTGAGACCTGCTGAATCATCCATACTAATTTGGAAATATTTGCTGCTGAAAACTAGGCATCTTCACACGCTTGGCCAGTTTCTTAATGCTCCATATGAAGCTGCATCTAAAACATGACACTGAACATTCAGGGTGAGAACCATTAAATACTCTCGCCTGTTAAACAGCCGTCCTTCAGAATTAATCCTATATCCACAGTTATCAATATGTGTCAGAAGGCTGTTGGCGTGGATTGATTATACTTTCTATGCATCAGTATACAGCTGAAACCTCTACATACAACAGAAACATAGGATTATCAGCAACCTTCTCACAATAACAGAATTTTGAGCTGAAATTGATTTCTTACTACATTTTTGTCTACTGGGATCATATGTGCTGTTATCTTTTTATTTGTTAAGCTTCTTTTACATATAAATGTAGCCAAGAAAAAAAAAATCCCCAGCAAACTTATTAGAGAGCATGTGTTATGTTTTAATATGAACACTGTATGTACTTGTACTGATATTTTAAAAACTTCAGTAGGTGGTCAGATATTTCATAAGCGGGATATGGGAGTTTGGCAGGGTCCTCTGTTGAAATGAAGTACAGTGTGTGAAATGACTTGTGGCAACCAAAATCTACATTAAATTTACTGTCATTATGAGGTTTTGGTAAGTGGAATGGAACTATAATTTAAATATCAAACAATGTATTCTCACCTATTGGGTACCGGACAGATCAAAAAGATTCTCACATAATAGCTATTCTTGCTTTGAATTTTATTGCAGATTGATAGCAAAGTTAAACTCCAAAACACATCAGCTTCAGAGGAAGTTAGCCATGTTGGCACAAGGAAGTACCCATGTATTATCTGCAGTGCTCTAGCTTGTGTTTTCTGCTTCTTATATATATATATATATATATATATATATATATATATATATACACACACACAGTATATAAATTGCATTTTTCTGTGTGCTTTACCGCTTATGCTTCCTACAAACAGATGATAGCACTACTGTAAGGTTGACTAGTTCACATCCTGTTCTGCAAAAATAGCAAGCCTATTGCACAGTTTCACCTATAGCAGTTGCCTTTCCTTTAAGGCTAGTATGCCTATTGGTACATCGATGCCTCCAGGACGTAAGGTGCAATACTAGATTTACTGAACTGGGATGCTTTCCAGCAACCCCAGGGAAAAATGTTTATGTACCAGATCAGATGGCCTCAAGATAGTGAAAAGGATCAAGGAAAATACAACAAGGATTAGTTTCTGACTGGACCCCAAGCAGAGCCGGCTAGCCACAGTCCATTAACCAAGCAAGGGTCAGGGCAGACAGCAATCTGTGGAATAAACACCGCCCAGGCAAGGGTCAGATAAAGGGTCAAGAAACAGCAGCAATACAAGACAAAGCAAGGAACAGATACATAGTCAGGAAGCTGAATAGTATTACAAGCCCACAGCCTGGGGCTTGTGATAATTAAAGTATCACAGTGCCACTAGCCAATCAGAGGAGAAGAGGCTAGACAAACTGAACCCACCCACTGTCTAAAAATGAGGATGCCACCAAGTGACTCCCCTCCAGCCACTGGAAGTGCAGTAGGCATTACCCAACAACTGACATTTAAGGAGAGAGACAAAAGAGCAGCTGTGGGAACAGGAGTGGGTTCAGTGTTCATCCTTGTGGCTGGTAATTTACCAATGCACATTGTTTTGTAGAACAGATCTTGTTGATAGAACATGGCTATTGCAACTCTACTAATTTGTAGCAACCCTTTACAAACTCTTTTTAGTACAGTTAGACCGGAACAAGATGGGCTCATATTGGATGCTAAGAGTAATGCACTTTACACTGTTTAATTGAATAAGACTGCAGTTTTTGCCACTACAGATGCTCCACTCAGTAACTTACAGTCATTTCTACTGTGGTTTCTACTGTTTAGTTATTTAAAATGATTAATATTTGATAACAAAGAATTGAAGAGGAAAAAAATAAAATGGCAACTAAAATTATCTCTGTGAGGTTAATTTTAATTCACCAGCTTGGATATTATTGTTTATCAGAGTTTGCGTTCAAAACTGCAAATAAAGCTGAATTCCAGAAAGTCAGTAATTTTCTAAAATGTGCTGGCTTACTATAGGTTAAGTCCAATAAGGTACAGTATATGCCACCTCATGGGCTTTTCTCTAACAGTTTTCCTTAGCACCAGTAGTACAGGTGTTTTCTCACAAAGCAGTTGCTCTGCCTACCTCTTCCCTCTGCTATCCATTCACAGAAAGCTTTGTGTTTTGTGAATGGGTTCATATAATACAAAGCTCTCCATGTTTGGACACGAGAAGGGGAGGGGCAGGGAGTGCAGCTGCACATGACTTTGTAGCTGCAGAAGCTAAGACCGTAATGCACTCAGTAAACTGTCAATTGTAAATTAAAGAGATAAATCCAGAAGGTGGCATGCACCTTTACAGGTTTGCATGAATACATTCCAGATATGTCACAATACACAGCAATAGTATGTTCTGTCAAAAAAACTATAATTTCTCCAGAGCAGTGACCTAGACTGAAAGGTGAAATGAGGGAAAGGCCCACTGCTGTTCCTCAGTCAGTAATGCGCGAAGTCACAAGATGCAATGTAAGATCACGGAGTAAAAGTGAATGTGTGTGTGTATATACACAGCCAGGAACACTACAGACACTGAAATACATATGAATATCACTCCTGAGCTGGCATTTCACTCCAGAAAGTAGATGCTGACCCCATATGATGTCTGAACAAAGATCTGGAAAGAAAACCAGTTTGATAGGGGCAAGCTATGATCTCTACAAGAGGTAACCAATGCCTATGTTACATCTAAAACATTGCTCAGCATGAATTTTACATTAAAGAAAAAAAAAATTATATATATATATATTGTATACTGTATATACAGTACTGTGAAAAAGTTAAAGGTATGTGTGCAGAAGTGCTGTAAAGTATAAAATATATAGTTTAATCATTTATTTTTAGCAATTTACAAAATGCAAAGTGATCAGATTTAAAATCTACATTAAATCAATATTTGGTGTAGATACCCTTTGGCTTCAAACCAGCATAGATTCTGAACACTTTGTAAACTTACCCAAAGTCAGGGGTTTTGAAGGACTAGAGTCAGGTGTATGATTAACTAAATATACCAAGAATGCGCTAATGATAATTAATTTCATTTGTTGGTTTAAAAGAAAGGTATGGGGATAGTTTTTTTAAAATCATACTAACCTAGGTGGATGCATCAGTTCGATGCTGCACCTGTCCCACGCCATCTCTAAGTGTGAGAACTTAGCGATCACATGACCACTGATCGCTGAGTTCTCACAGCGAATATTTAGATGTAGCAGGAGGCAGTCTGTTTGCCGAAGGGCTAGAGATTGGTACAATAATGAGTGTCTGTAGGCAACAGTGAAGCATGGTGGGGGTTCCTTGCATGTTTTGAGCTGCATTTCTGTAAATAGATTTGGAGATTTGGTCAGGATCAATGGTGCCCTCTATGCTCAGAAATACAGGCAGATACTTATCCATCATACCATACCATCAGGGAGGCATGTGATTGGCCCAAAATGTATTCTGCAGCAGAACAACAACCCTAAACATACAGCCAATGTCACAAAGAACTATCTTCAGTGTAAGGAAGAACAAGGAGTCCTGGAAGTGATAATTTGGCTCCCACAAAACCTTGATCTGAAATTCATCGAGTGTCAGAGATTACTTAAAGAGATAGAAGGATTTGAGACAGCCTACATCAACAGAGGATCTGTAGTTAGTTCTCCAAGATGTTGTCTGGAACAACCTGTCGAGTTCCTTCAAAAACTGTGTACAAGAGTACCTAGAAGAATTGATGCTGTTTTGAAGGCAAAGGGTGGTCACACCAAATATTGATTTGCTTTGGATGTCTATTCTGTTCAATTTCTTTTAATTTTGTTCATTGATAAAAATAAACTATTAACACTTCTATTTCTGAAAGCATTCTCAATAATTTACAGCATTTTTTCACACCTGCCTAAAACGTTTGCATAGACACTATATTGCTAAAAGTATTGGGACACCCCTCCAAATCATTGGATTCAGGTGCTACAATCACCTCCATGGCCGCAGATGTAGAAAATAAAGCACCTAGGCATGCAGACTGCTTCTACAAACATTTGTGAAAGAATGGGTCACTCACAGGAGCTCAGTGAATTCAAGTGTGGCACCGTGATAGGTTGCCACCTGTGCAATAATTCCATCTGTGAAATTTCCTTGCTACTAAATATTCCACGGTACACGGTTAGTGGTATTATAAAAACGTGGAAGCAACTGGGAACAACAACTCAGCCACGAAGTGGTAGGCCACGTAAAATGACAGAACGGGGTCAGCGCATGCTGAAGCGCACAGTGCGCAGAAGTTGCCAATGGTCTGCAGAGTCAATAGCTAAAGACCTCTAAATTTCATGTGGCCTTTAGATTAGCAAAACAACAGTGTGTAGAGAGCTTTATGGAATGGGTTTCCATGGCCAAGCAGCTGCATCCAAGCCTTACATCACCAAGTGCAATGCAAAGCGTTGGATGCAGTGGTGTAAAGCACTGGCCTCTGGAGCAGTGGAGACGTGTTCTCTGGAATGACGAATTAGGCTCCTCTAGCAATCCGATCAGCGTGTGTGGGATTGGCGGTTGCCAGGAGAACGGTACTTGCCTGACTGCATTGTGCCAAGTGTAAAGTTTGGTGGAGGGGGGAATATGGTGTGGAGTTGTTTTTCAGGGGTTGGGCTTGGCCCCTTAGTTCCAGTGAAGGGAACTCTTAAGACATTAGCATGCAAGGACATTTTTGACAATTTCATGCTCTCAACTTTGTGGGAACAGTTTGGGGATGGCCCCTTCCTGTTCTAACATGACTGTGCACCAGTGCACAAAGCAAGGTCCATAAAGACATGGGATGAGCGAGTTTGGGGTGGAGGAACGTGACTGACCTGCACAAAGTCCTGACCTCAACCTGATAGAACACCTTTGGGATGAATTAGAGCAGATACTTTGAGCCAGGCCTTCTTGTCCAACATCAGTGAATTATACATGTATATGTGTGTGTGTGTGTGTGTGTGTGTGTGTGTGCGTGTGTGTGTGCGTGTGTGTGTGCGTGTGTGTGTGCGTGTGTGTGTGCGTGTGTGTGTGCGTGTGTGTGTGCGTGTGTGTGTGTGCCGCTTCAGGTTCTAAGAAAAAGATGGGAAGTTGAAGATCCAAGTACCACACCATCATTCGGAAGAAAGATTATTTCAAAACATGAACCATGACTCTGGCAAAGTTTGAGTGTTTATATACGGAGTAAACATGTCTGCCATTATCTTGCAGGACGACTATCAGCTGCTTAGTGATCAGTTGGCCAGGTGATCTCAGCAGAGGGGACATATTGCTTTTGGGCATACAATCACTTCCTGCTCCAAATGTAAGTGGCCAGATCATGCAAAATCATCTCATATCTATGGGCACTTTTAGATGTACAGATTGCCCTCCTCCAACTCACATTTGTCTTATTTTTCAGCATGCTGTGCTTCTAGCTGCCTACATAGTGCATTAGCCAAGAAATGAAAGCCAAGTTTCTTTTTTATGAGATGTAACAGCATTATGGCCAACAATAATCTCTCTGGAGCTCATTACTTTAATATTATTGTCAGCCTTTGCCAAAGCACAGTATAAATCCAGCAGTCTAGTCCCTTCCAAGATTTTCCCAATACTTTTAGATCCTCTTAGCGTATGAGTTATTGGAATGAGACATGGATTATTCCAATCACCATTATGTGGGTTTTCGTGGCCAGCAGATAAGACATAAATGTACATAGATCACCTAGAAGGCAGGGATAGCAATCATTCTATGCAATGTAATGTGACCTAAAGGGGAATTATTATTAAATATGCTGTCAACATTGTGCAAGCTCGTTTTCATTACAGTAATCAAGCGCCTGATTCTAATTTCTCTTTAAAGTGATTTCCTATATGTCATAGTCTGTCAAGCATCAACTGGAACAAACCAATAATAACAAGAGAAATATGTAGGCTGCCTTACTGACTGATCCTTATGAAAATGATAGCAGTCTGACAGTCATATTGATTGAATGGCTGCAATGCCTTCCAAGTCACTGACCTGAGCCAAGCATGTAGAACAGAAATTCTGACTTTACTCTGATATAACGCTTGATGTTTGTTCTAGGTAAGTGACTTAGAAAGAATTGGAGCTAAAGATGGTCTAGCAAAAAACATTTTTTGAAAGATCCAAGCAGTAGCTAGAGTTTTTTTTTAAGGACAGGGTTTCTTTTATGTTATTTGTTGCAGAATGTGTTCATGACAAATTTTAACTTCATTATGCATAGTTTAGACTTTTTATGTGTATTTACCACAGGAAGGAGTGTCATTGAAAGATAAACCTGCTCTCAATCTATGTTCTATTGTTGGTGCACTGTTTTGAGAAGGTCTACACAGTATGGTGACACCCTGATTTGGTGTGCAACTTCAACATACATTTTTGAAGGTAATGCAAAATGCATGGAAGTGTTCTGTGTGCACAACAGATTGTACATCAAATTGCCCCTTCCATCATGTCTTATTTTGTAAACTGATCAGGTTTTAAAAGAGAAGAATGAGGTTGTAAAAAAAAAAAAAACTTAAAAATTTATATATGTGTGTATATATATATATATATATATATATATATATATATATATATATATATATATATATACACACACACACACACACACACACACACACATACATACACACACACACACACACACACCTAGGTGGATGCAGCATCGGTCTGATGCTGCATCTGTCCCCATGCCAGCTCTGCAGTGAGAACTGAGCAATCAAACACCACTGATTGCTCAGTTCCCCTCTCTGCTGTGAGCAGAGAGCCATGACTGTCAGTTACCTGCTCTCTGATTTCCCCCCCAACACTCACTGGAGCATTGGCCTGTGTAGGAGGCAGATGCAGCTGGCTCAGACTCTAAGCAGCTAGCTGAGAGGCTGAGCCAGCTGCCAGCCAAGGCATCTGAGTGGATACTGATTCTAAAGTCAGGATTAATCCATAGCCTGGAATAGCTGAGTGACATCAGCTGACAGCAGAGGGACATAACTTACAGGCCATAGGATGTGTCCCTTGTGCTGATGCCTCTAATGTTCAGTGAAATCCTCCTCTGTCCATGCCCCTGCTGTCATAATCTCCCAGTGTGGCAGGGGTTAATAGAACTGTGGGAGCTGCAACTGGCTTTCATCAAGAGTGCCCAACTATGTATGCCCTTTGCGCTCAGTAGTACAGCTTCTCTGAGTGAAACAAGATCTATTAATGGAGGATGGGTGGGTGATTGAAGGATCCGCCCCCTTTATACATAGATCATGTTTCCTTAATAGAAGCTTCTATGAATGGAGCAGCTGGGTAGAAAGGTCGGGCATAGTTGGGTACTCTTGATTAGAGCCTGTCACAGCTTCTACTCCTACTGCACCAGAAGATTACGGTGGTGGAGAGCATGACATGGGAGAGGCATCAGTAAAGGGGACACTGACTGTAATTTATATCTCTTGAGCTGATTTTTGCTTAGTTTTATTTTATTTTGGCTGCACTTAGGCTTTAAACTGAATAAACTGCAGCTGGATGCCTAGAAGTAAACAGTAGTGTGATCTATAAGAGAAGTCTAATGTGAATGCGCATCCTGTATTAAATAATTATTAGTAAATTAAACATGTTGTATTTATGATAAAAAAGGAAAGCAATTAAAATAATAAAAGCAGATGCAGACAGATGCAAAACAGTTTATAAAAGTAAAAACTTTAACAAATTTAATAATAAAATGTTACAACACCTTTATAGGTTCCCATCATTTTATAAATATCTGTTTGACACTAAACCTTCTTTCATAGCTCTTTCCATTGTAGCTAAAATGTTCATTCATCAGTTTGGCAGCATTTGTATTTGTGTGGGTCATTTCCAAGAAGCACAAACCATTTGGTACCATTTTAACTTGTGCTATGAAACCTGTATTTTACATTTAAATGGCCACAATTTGTACACAACCAATTTGACTTCAGTTTGTGAAGCTTCTTGCAAATATACCAGCAGCAGTTATGTCCTCTGTAAGAGCTGGGTTTTATTCCAGCACTGCTTCGACACTGAATACATGGTGATTTACCAGGCACTCTTAGAAAGGGGATCACAGGTAGCACCAGATAGCAGAGGCTGCATTATTTTACTGGCATCTATATCAGGCTCGCTGCAGGAGAGATAGTTTGTATTCTTGGCAAGCAGAATGGCTTTGAATTAAAATAAAGATTAGAGAGGACAACACCGTATGGTTTATATATAGTGAGGGATTTTTACACATAGCAAACTTTTGAATTACAAATAACAACAAATAGGTTTTCTTATAAAAAGGAAAATATACAGTTATATCTAAAAATTGGGAACCTTTTCTATGTAGTGAAAATTATTGGGCATCTCTCCCTTACCTGCTGCAAATTGACTTTTTTTTTAAATTCTAGGTGACCCTTAGGGGCAGGATGTAGCAGTTATTAACTACAATATGGTGGGCTGTGCTAAATCTATGCACCACTAAGCAAGAATAAGAGCTAAAAGGGTAGAGACCCCAAACAGTCAATCTTTAAGAGATTCAGCTGGTGGAGGGGCAGGCAGGTGTGAGGTGCAGGTACTTAGGGTTTCTTGAACAAACCTGCAACAGCCTTCAAAACCTTCCTGTCCTAAATAAATTTTGGCCCATAATGAGCAAAAATTAAAGCACCTCTAAATACCTACAATTCATACCAGCAGCAGCTGCCACACACTCTGCATCCACCCCCAGCCTGTCACTCATATGCAAATTTTGAGATGTCCGTGTCGAGAAATGGTCAGCTGCTTCTTGCACTCTCCTATTTGTCATAAGCTGCTCCCACTAAGACTAGCTAATCAGGATATGGCTGCAGCACCTGAGGCTAGGCAGTGGTATTGGCCATGGAGGAGATACAGATGGCTACAAGGAGTCTAGGATAGGCTGGAAACCTGTGGGCACTGGTGGGAGAATCCAGCATTGCCCCCACAACAGCAGAAGTGTGAGCCCTTAGAAGGGCCAAGTCTACATGTCTTCATCAGAGCTCCTGAAAGTCAAGATGGATTTGGCTGCAGACAACACCCAGGTTGAGGCCCTCTGACTCACCTGGGGAAGCAGCTACTGGGAACTGAGAGTAGATGTACAGAAAAGAGTCGTTTGCAGTACTGCGGCACTGGACTCACCGCTCAGCGATTAACACAGTCCAAGCGGACAGGAAAGCACAGAATACACTGGAAGCAGGTCACAGGCCAGGGTGTGTAGGATAACCAAAGTGGGAAGTGGACAAGGAGGTGTTAGCAACAAGTGGCTGGTGAAGCACTCAGTGAATTTTACAGGGGTTGGAAAGAAGGTTACTGGCAGGACACAGAAAACACTGGTGATAGCCGAAAGCTCAAAGGCACTGAAGGAGTCCCTTGCAGTGCACAATTCTCTAGGTAATACAGACAGGGGGACAGACAAGGAAACAGACTTTGAGTGTATAAGTACTGGTAACAAGGGAATGGCTGAAATGCACAGGGAATCACACTGGTGATGAGGAGTAGGTGGCTGTCTGGAGTACATAGGGAGACATGGTTAAGAATTGAGTACGCAGGGATCACAGATTTGGGAACCAAGCTGGAGTACACAAGGATCACAAATCTGAATGCAGGCTGGAGTATACAAGTATCATAGGGTAGAGGACCCAGCAATGGAACATAGACTAGGTGAGTGGGATACCAGTACTGTAATGTTATTGGCCAAAAGAAGCTGTAGAAGGGAAGGAAGGATTGAAAAGCTCTCAAAACTAATAGGAATTTTCCAAATTTGCATTTGAGAGCACCCTAGGACTAAGGACACCTGCAGGAGCTTCAGGAGTGAAGGTTGCACAACATAACAGATGAACCTTAGAAGAGAATCCCAAGTAAAGCATAAAATCAAGCAGTTAAAAAAAAAAAAGGAAAAGAATAGCTGCCTACCCATGTTTGTTTTATAGAAAGTCTAAAGACTCACATCAGATTTTAGTTTAAAATAGCTGCTAAGTCCTGTTCTTGGTATTTGCTCAAGGGGGACAGTAATGTAGTCCTGTGTTTACACAGACTGGACTGAACAGATGCACCCATAGTCAAGGATTATAATAAGGGCAGTAGCTGGAAAATGTATTGTTGCACTTCAGTATAAGGGTATTGAAGCTCATATTTAAAATAAAGAAATACAAAGTTAAAGAAAAACAACTTTTAGCTTTAGAGAGACATGGGTAGAATAAACATTTCTGTCAAATGTCTATTGCTGTTTATGAACCCCTTT
The DNA here is from genome assembly GCF_062004578.1 of Staurois parvus. Classification (NCBI taxonomy): domain Eukaryota; kingdom Metazoa; phylum Chordata; class Amphibia; order Anura; family Ranidae; genus Staurois; species Staurois parvus. Next base: position 211,186 of record NW_028318332.1, read on the forward strand.
AAAAGATTTTTACCCCTTTTCCTATCCCTCTGACAGCAGGATAAGAAAGGAACAATAGGTTGTCACTGGAACAGAAAGACACAGATTTTTTAACCTTTATTTACTTTGTTAACAATGGCAGGATTTTGTCGGTGATGAAGAGCTTTGCACTGAGCATCAGTGCTTTGCCACACTTACTTCCCCCTTGCTATGGGGATAGCCTACATGCCTTATGTGTTGGGCTGGTTAGCTCTGGTAGGGTGGAGGGGCCATGCTCTTTGTTAATTTAAAAGTAATGCACCTTTATAACCCTAGAAGTGTAGAACCTATATTGAAAATATAGAGTCAGCAGTCTACATAAAAAATCATTGCATTTTCTACTAAAAATGCAATGATGCAACAACTCAACCAGGCAAATTTTATTTACAGCCATGTTGATGGAATGTCAGTTAGATATGCAGTAAAGTAACAGTTAACCTATGGTGAATATTACAGTAAAGTCCTCCAACTGAAGAGCATTGCAGAATGACAGGGAATATAATTTCCAGTACGTGAATGTTGGACAACTGTACGCAAATGTGAATTTATACATAGGGTAAATGTTGCCCAGTGAATTTTGGATGAAGTTTGGGGAATTGCACATTAAGTCTATTTTAAAACATGTCATGCAGCTGGGGAAAATGAGAGACTATAAAAAGGTTGGATTCCATGACTACAGATAGTAATACGCAAAAGGTCCCTGGTGGGTAATAACCTTATATCTCATTATAGCTTCATTATAGCTTAATTTAGTTAACATAAATATTAAATTGTGGTTGCTCTGACACATATGGTATTGCCTGAAAACTACATGTTATAAGCTGAAATTCTTCAAAAACTGTTTACTGTAAAACAATTCAGCTGTGTAATTCTGTAATATATTATGGGAGCTTCAAACGCAAGCAATATTCCACAAAAACAGTGCAAATGATCCCAAACAATGTGCATGTGGCTTCACTTAAGATTTAACAACTTCGTTTGGCACTATTAAGTTATATGAGTTATAAGTCAGACCATAGAGAAAGATAATAACTCAAAGTAACAGCACTTCGCATTGCTTTATTGATGCTCTAAAAGTACATTTGTAAATAACGCAGACTGATACAGGAGAAATTCATCTCTGGTCTGGTCTGCTTAATGGAAAATCAGGCATGTAGAACACTACTTTCAAGCAATTACTATCACTCACTGGATAGATTATGGCACATAACATATGTTTGTGCAATTAATGAGGAAGTAATGATTGCTATACCCCCACTACAGCACATGCAACAAACTTATCAGTCCCTTGCAACTCAGTCTTCACTCATAAGCAGACATGTTTAGGTATATAGGCATCTTTATAGCAGTCACAAATTATTCTGGGAAAATATGTACCAACCTGAGCAATAATTCTTCTAATGCTCCAGAGACACTATTATAGCTTTTAGACTGCTTTGTCTTATAGATACTATACAGTCTATCACTTTGAATAAATATCTGCATTTATGGAATTCAGGCCTACGGTATGGTATTTTAGGAAATTCACTTGGCTAATTTTAAATACCTAGTCATGTGCAGGGGAATTATATACAAAGAGGGGAGGTTCCATCCACAGGACTGGGTGATAAATCACTTGAGCTCTGGAAGGTTTTAATTAATATTTAATATTATGTAAATGAAAACATTTTGGAAAAAAAACAATATTTTCTACTGTTATAAAACATAAAAAAAAACTTTTTTTCATACATTTAGGTCGAAATGTATTCTGAAACATGTCTTCTAAAATCCTAATTAGTGTAAATTAATTGCTTTGTGTGAAAGTTAGCATCTACAGATGATGTTATATATAATATAATTTACGCAGCTGTTTACGCAGAACTCTGTGCATGTGCACACCAAACCTGGAACTTCAGCCATGAACCAGTACCAGTATGTTGCTTGGCCTGCCCATGCCACTTGCCCACAGTACATGTACTGCGGGTGGGCAGTAAGTGGTTAAATGGAGCACCACTTCAGCAGGCCAAGTGATTACGTAGTGGTAATCAAACCCATATACTTTGAACCCTATCTATATACAGATTCAGGAACATTTATCAAGATTGCTAGGGACTAATTACAGGTGAAACTCAAAAAAAATTAGAATATGGTGCAAAAGTTCATTTATTTCAGTAATACAACTTAAAAGGTGAAACTAATATATGAGATAGACTCATTACATGCAAAGCAAGATAGTTCAAGCCGTGATTTGTCATATTTGTGATGATTATGGCTTACAGCTCATGAAAACCCCAAATCCACAATCTCAGAAAATGAGAATATTGTGAAAAGGTGCAATATTCTAGACTCAAAGTGTCCCACTCTAATCAGCTAATTAAGCCATAATACCTGCAAAGGGTTCCTGATACTTTAAATGGTCTCTCAGTCTTGTTCAGTAGGAATCACAATCATGGGAAAGACTGCTGACCTGACAGTTGTGCAGAAAACCATCATTGACACCCTCCAAAAGAAGGGAAAGCCTCAAAAGGTAATTGCAAAAGAAGTTGGATGTTCCCAAAGTGCTGTATCAAAGCACATGAATAGAAAGTTATGTGGAAGGGAAAAGTGTGGAAAAAAGGTGCACAAGCAGCAGGGATGACAGCAGCCTGGAGAGGATTGTCAGGAAAAGGCCATTCAAAAGTGTTGGGGACTTTCACAAGAAGTGGACTGAGGCTGGAGTCAGTGCATTAAGAGCCACCACACACAGACGGATCCTGGACATGGGCTTCAAATGCCGTATTTCTCTTGTCAAGCCGCTCCTGAACAACAAACAACGTCAGAAGCGTCTTACCTGGGCTAAAGAAAAACAGACCTGGTCTGTTGCTTAGTGGTCCAAAGTCCTCTTTTCTGATGAGAGCAACTTTTGCATCTCATTTGGAAACCAAGGACCCAGAGTATGGAGGAAGAATGGAGAGGCACACACTGCAAGATGCTTGAAGTTCAGTGTGAAGTTTCCACAGTCTGTGTTGATTTGGGGAGCCATGTCATCTGCTGGTGTTGCTCCACTGTGCTTCATTAAGTCCAGGGTCAATGCAGCCATCTACCAGGAGCACTTCATGCTTCCTTCTGCAGACGAGCTTTATGGGGATGCGGACTTCATTTTCCAGCAGGACTTGGCACCTGCCCACACTGCCAAAAGCACCAAAACCTGGTTCAATGACCAGGGGATTACTGTGCTTGATTGGCCAGCAAACTCGCCTGACCTGAACCCCATAGAGAATCTATGGGCATTGCCAAGAGAAAGATGAGAGACATGAGACCGAACAATGCAGAAGAGCTGAAGGCTGCTATTGAAGCATCCTGGTCTTCCATAACACCTCAGCAGTGCCACAGGTTGATAGCTTCAATGCCACGCCGCATTGAGGCAGTAATTGCTGCAAAATGGGCCCAAACCAACTACTGAGTACATATGCATGCTTATACTTTTCAGAGGTCCGATATTGTTCTATGTACAATCCTTGTTTTATTGATTGCATGTAATATTCTAATTTTCTGAGATTGTGGATTTGGGGTTTTCATGAGCTGTAAGCCATAATCATCACAATTATGACAAATCACGGCTTGAACTATCTTGCTTTGCATGTAATGAGTCTATCTCATATATTAGTTTCACCTTTTAAGTTGCATTACTGAAATAAATGAACTTTTGCACCATATTCTAATTTTTCAAGTTTCACCTGTATTTGTTGATATTAAAATCAGGGAACAATGTACAAGAGCAGAAGCCCTAGCAAGTAATCACAATCCATATTCTACTGATCTATTTTCAGCAAAATTAATTCTGATTGGTTCAGTTACTACACTTAGGGATGCACACAAAGATTACTTGTAGAGATGAGCGAATTTCTCAAAAATTCGATTCGGCTGATTCGGCGAATTCCAGTATGAAATTCGATTCGATGCGAATTAATTCGCTACGAATTTAACTTATTAAAAGGGTTTCTAGGCTTCAGAGAGCCTTTAAATTAGTGCAGAACACTGTACCTTTAATTTAAATGCCCTTGGAGATGAAAACAAATGGAAACAAATAGATACAATGTTTCAACCGCTGTATGGAGTGAGTGTCCCAGAACTGTCAGAAATAGTCTATTTCTGACAGTTCTATGACATTCCCTCCATACAGCGGTTTCAACCGCTGTATGGAGTGAATGTCCCAGAACTGTCATAAATAGTCTATTTCTGACAGTTATGGGACATTCACTCCATACAGCGGTTGAAACATTGTATCTATTTTTTTCCAGAAATGACATTCTGCAGATACACTTAGAGGAGCGCTGCAGATACACTTTTTGCCGGCTTGGAATTATTCTTATTTTCATCCTACTTCTTCTTCTTCTTCTTCATCCTCATCCTCTTCTTCTTCTTATGAGGATGAGGATGAAGAAGAAGAAGATGAAGAAGAAGTAGGATGAAAATAAGATTAATTCCAAGCTGGCAAAAAGTGTATCTGCAGCGCTCCTCTAAGTGTATTTGCAGAATGTCATTTATGGAAACAAATAGATACAATGTTTCAACCGCTGTATGGAAGGAATGTCCCAGAACTGTCAGAAATAGTCTATTTCTGACAGTTCTGGGACATTCACTCCATACAGCGGTTGAAACATTGTATCTACAGTTGTGTCCAAAATTATTCAACCCCCACTGAAATTGAGTGTTTTGGCCAGTTTGACATTGCTTTTGATCATTCAGTCATCTTGCTTACATTTACATTAAAGAGGCACTTGTAGGTCAGACAAATATAACATAACAGTTATAATGAAATAACCACAAATGTCTTTTCTGTGCTCACAGCATTATCAGTTTTATTCAACCCCCAAGTGACATTCAATCTTAGTACTTAGTACAGCATCCTTTTACAGTTATAACAGCTTTTAAACGTGAAGCATAGCTTGACACAAGTGTCTTGCAGCGATCTACGGGTATCTTCGCCCATTCTTCATGGGCAAAGGCCTCCAGTTCAGTCACATTCTTAGGCTTGCGCACTGCAACTGCTTTCTTTAAGTCCCACCAGAGGTTCTCAATCGGATTTAAGTCTGGTGACTGCGATGGCCACTCCAAAATGTTCCAGCCTTTCCTCTGCAACCATGCTCTAGTGGACTTGGAGGTATGCTTGGGATCATTGTCCTGTTGAAAGGTCCAACGTCTCCCAAGCCTCAGGTGTGTGACGGACTGCATCACGTTTCCATCCAATATCTCCTGGTACTGAAGAGAATTCATGGTACCTTGCACACGCTGAAGCTTCCCTGTACCTGCAGAAGCAAAACAGCCCCAAAGCATGATTGACCCTCCACCATGCTTCACAGTAGGCAAGGTGTTCTTTTCATCATAGGCCTTGTTCTTCCTCCTCCAAACATAGCGTTGATCCATGGGCCCAAACAGTTCTAATTTTGTTTCATCAGTCCACAGAACACTATCCCACAACTTTTGTGGTTTGTCCACATGGCTTTTGGCATACTGCAGTCGACTCTTCTTATTCTTTGGAGACAGCAAGGGGGTACGCCTGGGAGTTCTGGCACGGAGGCCTTCATTACGCAGTGTGCGTCTTATTGTCTGGGCTGAAACTTCTGTACCCACATCTGACAAATCTTTTCTCAGTTCCTCAGCAGTCACACGGGGACTTCTCTCCACTCTACGCTTCAGGTAGCGCACAGCAGTCGAAGTCAGCATCTTCTTTCTGCCACGACCAGGTAGCGTTTCAACAGTGCCCTTTGCCTTGAATTTGCGAATGATGCTTCCTAAGGTGTCTCTTGGTATGTTTAACATCTTTGCAATCTTCTTATAGCCATTGCCCTTCCTGTGAAGAGAAATCACCTCTTCTCTTGTCTTCCTGGACCATTCTCTTGCCTTCACCATGTTTGTAACCACACCAGTAAATGTCTAGAAGGAGCTGAGTATCACAGTCATTTTAAAGCTGCCTAATTGGTGCTTATTATGCTTGATTGCTGCTCGGTGACATCCACAGGTGTTTTCAATACCTGATGGAAAGCACCTGTATGAACCTCTGTTCTTCAGAGTGGTAGTCTTTAAGGGGTTGAATAATTGTGGCAATGAAGAAACCACATAAGAACCATTTACTACTGTATTACATAAACAATTGATGTCATTTTAGTTGCATTTGGGTAGTTACAACGTCCTTGTAGGATTTGATTCTGAATACAATTCCAAATGTACACTATAGTCCCTAAACCCCTTTACAGCATTGGGGGTTGAATAATTTTGGACACAACTGTATTTGTTTCCATTTATGGAAACAAATAGATACAATGTTTCAACCGCTGTATGGAGGGAATGTCCCAGAACTGTCATAAATAGTCTATTTCTGACAGTTCTGGGACATTCCCTCCATACAGCGGTTTCCGGCAAAAAGTGTATGTGCAGAGTTCCTCTATTCTGCAGATACACTTAGAGGAGCTCTGCAGATACACTTAGAGGAGCTCTTCACATACACTTTTTGCCGGCTTGGAATTATTCTTATTTTCATCCTACTTCTTCTTCTTCTTCTTCATCCTCATCCTCATCCTCTTCTTCTTCTTCTGAGGATGAAGAAGAAGAAGAAGAAGAAGAAGAAGTAGGATGAAAATAAGATTAATTCCAAGCCGGCAAAAAGTGTATGTGCAGAGGTCCTCTAAGTGTATCTGCAGAATAGAGGAACTCTGCACATACACTTTTTGCCGGCTTGGAATTATTCTTATTTTCATCCTACTTCTTCTTCTTCTTCTTCTTCATCCTCATCCTCTTCTTCTTCTTCTGAGGATGAAGAAGAAGAAGAAGAAGTAGGATGAAAATAATATTAATTCCAAGCCGGCAAAAAGTGTATGTGCAGAGCTCCTCTAAGTGTATCTGCAGAGCTCCTCTAAGTGTATCTGCAGAATAGAGGAACTCTGCACATACACCTTTTGCCGGCTTGGAATTATTCTTATTTTCATCCTACTTCTTCTTCTTCTTCATCCTCATCCTCTTCTTCTTCTTCTGAGGATGAGGATGAGGAAGAAGTAGGATGAAAATAAGATTAATTCCAAGCCGGCAAAAAGTGTATGTGCAGAGCTCCTCTAAGTGTATCTGCAGAGCTCCTCTAAGTGTATCTGCAGAATAGAGGAACTCTGCACATACACTTTGTGCCGGCTTGGAATTATTCTTATTTTCATCCTACTTCTTCTTCTTCTTCATCCTCATCCTCTTCTTCTTCTTCTGAGGATGAGGATGAAGAAGAAGAAGTAGGATGAAAATAAGATTAATTCCAAGCCGGCAAAAAGTGTATGTGCAGAGCTCCTCTAAGTATATGAGCAGAGCTCCTCTAAGTGTATCTGCAGAATAGAGTAACTCTGCACATACACTTTTTGCCGGCTTGGAATTATTCTTATTTTCATCCTACTTCTTCTTCTTCTTCTTCTTCATCCTCATCCTCTTCTTCTTCTTCTGAGGATGAGGATGAAGAAGAAGAAGAAGAAGAAGTAGGATGAAAATAAGATTAATTCCAAGCCGGCAAAAAGTGTATGTGCAGAGCTCCTCTAAGTGTATCTGCAGAGCTCCTCTAAGTGTATCTGCAGAATAGAGGAACTCTGCACATACACTTTTTGCCGGCTTGGAATTATTCTTATTTTCATCCTACTTCTTCTTCATCCTCATTCTCAGAAGAAGAGGATGAGGATGAGGATGAAGAAGAAGAAGAAGTAGGATGAAAATAAGAATAATTCCAAGCCGGCAAAAAGTGTATGTGCAGAGTTCCTCTATTTCTGACAGTTCTGACAGCTTCTTCACATGTACAGCGGTTGAAACATCTGTATCCTAAATGGAAACTAATAGATACAATGTTTCAACCGCTAAACATGTGTTCTTTCTGTCAGAGAACTGTCAGAAATAGCGGAGCTCACTGCAGGGACACTTTTGCCGGCTGATCGGGAAATATTCGATTCGCGCACCCGAAGTAGGCAAAATTTCGGATTCGACGCGAATCGAATATTTCCTGAAATTCGACTCGAATTCCGGTTCGCCTGGTTCGATTCGCTCATCTCTAATTACTTGTACTATGTACAGAATAAGACTAGGGGTCTACAATATTGAATTGCATTAAAATTACTATTGTGTTCATTAATCCTTAGGGCTAATGCACACTGGTCTTAAAAAAAAAAAAAAAAAAAAAAAACGCCTTTACAGACATATTAGAAGAGGTGTGTTTACAGACTGAAGAAAAAAACCAACACCAGCACATTCAGGAGAGGAACTTTTGAGCAGGAAAAAAAAAACAAAAAAAAACGCAAAATGTGTATAAATACGCACAAACACTAGACATTTTAAGGTGTGTTTGCATGTTAATACATTCTAATAGCCAGAATAAATTAAAATTCTGGCTAACAGTATGCATTAATGTTTCATGGGCAAATGGGCATAATTGCGCATAAACACGTGTGCTTTAACCGTGTTTTTTTAACTGCTTCTTCCTACCAGAAGTAAAAGGCATGGGTTCACACTTGTGCGGTGCGGCATATTGTATGTGATTTGCACAGGAACCGCACTCCTGTGCAAATCACATGTGAATTAATTTTGTATGGCTCAAATCCCACCGCAATCCGACCGCATCCACACCAAAAAGGTACTGGACCCTTTTTTTGGTCTGCACTAGAATCAAATTGCATGGGCATTCATACCCATGCAATCCGATTCTGCACATCGCAACACATTTTGCGGACCAATTTTCGGGGTGTTAACTTAACATACACACCCGCAGCGGTTCGCATGAACGGGGTGCGATTGTGATGTGGTGTGGAATTCACACAGAAACTGCTGTGAATTCTGCACCCCATCAATGTGAACCCAGGCTAAAGGTAAGATATGCAGCAGCTGAAAACATTCTGAAAATACTAGTTTGATGCTTAGGAGTTTTGTCGTCCTTCTGACTCCCCTGATATGCTCACCTGTTCTAGGTTTGTATTAGCATTTTAAGAAGGAGGTCAGCAACGGCAACATCCATATTTCACGACAGGTTGTCTGAACTGTTTTACTAGAGGAGAGAAATGATGAATCACTTTTGAATTTTTGCATTGCATGGTGCTGGAATTTTGGATAACAGACCTAGGGGACAATTCACTAAATGTTACCGCATGTGAGACCACTGTCACTTGACTCATTTACATAAATTATCTAATGTGGTAACAAAATGTCCAATTCACAAAAAAAAATTATGATTCTGCTGTATTTAACGCAAAAATTAAAATGTGTTGGTAAATACCGCAAAAAAAAAAAAATATGCGGTAAGCGGTTAGGGGCAATTCACAAACAGAACAGAAAGTAAAAAAATATGCAATATTTATCACCAGGGTTTTGCTGGCGGTATCACATGCGGTATTTTTTCAGATGCAGCGACCCCAACCCCTAGTGGTCTAGTATGGATATTAAGGGGAACCCCAAGACAAAATGTAAAGAAAAACGGTGTGGGACATTTTTTTTTTATTCATTTTGGTGTGGGGTTCCCCCAAAATCCATACCAGACCTGAGGGCCGTTTTTTTTTTTTTCTCAACTTTGGTTTTTCTTTAAAGTCCATACCAGACCCAAAGGGCCTGGTATGTATTGCAGGGAAGCCCCACACTATTTTTTTCATCATTTGTAATTACTGACATGTTTTGTTTACATTCAGCTGTTACTGGGACACCCACTGACAGCTAATAAGTTACCGTATTTTAAGGTGTATAAGGCGACTGGGTGTATAAGACGACCCCCTAATTTTCCAGTTAAAACATAGGTTTTGGGCTATACTCGTCGTATAAGACTACCCCCCTTCTGAGGCAACACCATTTAACCCCTAGCCTAAAGGGCAATTATACCCACTCCCCCCCCCCCCCCAGGCCAATTTTCAGCTTTCAGCGCTGTCACACTTTGAATGACAATTGCGCGGTCATGCAACACTGTACCCATATGAAATAGGTGGCACTGATGGGCACTGATGAGGAGGCACTAGTAGGTGGCACTGATGGGCATTGACAGGCATCACTGATGAGCACTGAAAGGCAGCACTGATACATGGCACTGATAGGCGGCACTGATAGGCGGCACTGACTGGCACTGTTAGGTGGCACTGACTGGCACTGAAAGGTGGCACTGATAGGTTGCACTGACTGGCACTGATAGGCGGCACTGATGCGCACTGATAGGCGGCACTGACTGGCACTGATTGGCGGCACTGATGGGCATTGACAGGCATCACTGATGGGCACTGAAAGGCAGCACTGATACATGGCACTGATAGGCGGCACTGACTGGCACTAATAGGTGGCACTGATTGGCAGCACTGATAGGTGGCACTGACTGGCACTTATGGGTGACACTGAAAGGCAGCTCAGATGGGCACTGATATGTGGCATTGATGTGCACTGGTAGGCACTGATATGTGGCATTGATGTGGCACTGATGGACACTGACAGCTGGCACTGCTGGGGCTACACTGATCATCAGGGCACACTGATCATCAGTGCCCTGATGATCAGTGTACATGTCCCCTCCGCAGAAAGCCGATTACCGGCTCTCCTCTCCTCTCGAGCTGTCAGCGTGACAGCTCAAGAGGAGAGAAATGCCGATAACCGGCATTTCCCTGTTTACATGTGATCAGCTGTGATTGGACACAGCTGATCACATGACCGAGCCGACATCTTCGGCTCTTTCCGTGATCGGTGATCGCTGTGTCCGAGGGACACAGCGCATCGCCACGCATGCGCGGAGAATGGGAGGACGTCATATGAGCCAATCACGGCAAGTGATGTATTCTATTAATGAATACAGAGCCTCCTCGGATTGGCTGTGTCAGAGAGGCGGGCTGATGATGTCACAACTTCAGCCAATCCGAGCAGGCTCTGTATTCATTAATAGAATACATCACTCGCCGTGATTGGCTCAGCGCAGTACACTGTATGTAGCTGAAGCTACCATACAGTATTACCGCACATCCAGCGTTCTATACCCGGCGTATAAGACGACCCCCAATTGTTGACGTATGTTTTTAAGTAAAAAAAGTTGTCTTATTCGCCGGAAAATACGGTATCTGTTGTTAGGAGGCTGCGGCTGGCTTCCTTATCAACCAGCTAACGTGCAATAAATTACCATATGAAAATATGCGACAATTACCACAATAATGATATTTTATCACATGAGTTATTAACCGCAAAATTCTTAGTGAATTGCACATTTGCAAAAAATATATTGCGTGTGTTATTTTACCACATTTGTTCAGTTATTTAACTCTTAGTGAATTGATCCCCTAATCACATATGTACTGTACCTACCAAACTATTTTTAGAATCATCTTACGGTTTCACTTTTAGTAAAATATTATTCTGATTCCATTTTGATTTGAGCCTTTACATAATTTGACAAAATATTTTTTAAATCTAAGCATGTTTTATGCATAATGTCATAACGGTATGTCATAATTCTGTAAAATTGTACACATTCTCTGAGCACAATAAACAGTTTTAAAAAAAAAGTACCATGGTGTGGCGTGCTTTTATAAAAAGCTAAAATGAACATTTATATTTAGCTTTTCATACCAGAAAATGAAATAAAAAGATACATATTTAAAAATAAAACCCAGGAGAAAGCCCAGTTCTCTGAAAAAAAACATGGCAAAGATCACTTATTGTGAAAAATATCAGATGCAAACTGACACATCCATAAAATCTCCTCTGGAAAATTGAGATGTAATACACGTCTGGTGCTTCACTAGCTAAACAGCTCTATTCTATCCACTACATTTCTACCCTGACTAAATTGTATATAAGACAACAATTGGTGCTCACGTAAGTGTATTTAGCACATTTACTTATTAGTGGCGCTTGTATATTATAGTTTAGATTTCCTCTCTCTTGCTAGGCAGGATTAATGTTTCTTTTGTTTAGTAGTGGTAAGATGCTTTTAAAATACAATTACACTTGAATTCTCATTTGTACTTTATCATTCATATTAACATACTCCGCCTTAGCTATGAATGACCTGCTTAGTCTCACAATGTACTGTTTCATTAGTTAAAATTCATTCAAATATATGCAAAAGGCATAATTCTGGTAAGCCCCTACAGACTATCCTGGAAGGTTGGAAAGCAGAAGGAAGTGAATTCATTTCTGATAAAGCATCTTGATCTCTTGCAGATTGAAGCAGCACTTATAGAAAAACTACTATACTGCTGGCATCTAACAGTCATTAACGAAGTACCAATTCACCTTGGAGAAAGCATAGCCACAGAAGGCTTTTTCAAAACAAAGAGAAGAAGAATGGGCAGGTGTGAATGCACCACAGACATTGAGAGCCTTATTCTTTAATTTTGGCTCAAGGCAAAAATCTGGTAACAAAGACTCCTGATTGCATCACCCTGTAAAAAATGTTTCTTTCTGTTACCAGAGGTAGGCATAGTAGAGGTAAAGGTAGATTCATCTGCAAAGGCAGTTTCCATAATGTCAAAATGTAAAATGTTTGCATATTGAAGGGAACCTTACACCCCAAAACCAGCCAATATTTTTTATTGTCGCTAAGTCACCATTAACCACTTGAGCTCCAGAGGATTTACCCCCCTTAATGACCAGGCCTCTTTTTGCCACTCGGCGCTGCACTAATTCAACTGATAATTGCACGGTCATGCAATGCTGCACCCAAACAAAATTTACGTCCTTTTTTTCACACAAATAGAGCTTTCTTTTGGTGTAATTTGATCACCTGTGCGCTTTTTATTTTTCACGCTATAAACAAAAAAAGGCCAAAAAGTTTGAAGAAAAACAATATTTTTTACTTTCAGCTATAAAAAATATATAGTAAACTCAAAGTTGGTTATAAATTTAGGCCAAAATGTATTCTGCTACATGTTTTTGGTAAAAAAAATTCCAATAAGTGTATATTGATTGCTTTGTGTGGAAGTTATAGCGTCTACAAACTATGGTATAAATACTGCAATTTACGCCATTTTTCTGCTATACAGCGCTGCGCTAGTTAAACGGACAATTGCGCGGTCATGCAATATGGTACATAAATGGGGGGTACTGACTTGGGGTCACTGAGATCCCCAAAAACACTAATACAGTGATCAGTGCAAAAAAAAAACACTGACACTGTACTAATGGCAATGGGGAGGAAGGGGTTAACTTTATTTTGCAGGGAAGGGTTATAGGAGGGGAGTGTTTTACTAGGGGGCGGGGGTGTGTACTGGACGGGACAAGGCTGATCGAGAAAGAGAAACTGTTCTTTCTCGATCAGCTCATCCTCGAGCTGACAGGGAAATGACAGACAGCACAGCTACTGCAGCTGTGCTCTGTCACTGTTTGCCGCCGATCGCCAGGACATAGCCGCTAAGGAGCGGCTGTGACCTGGCGACATCTGCGGAGGTGATCCGCAGGACAGATAGGGCGGCAGCGTGCCTCGCGCATGCCCCCTATTTGTTTACAAAACACACGTTTTAAAACGTGGTTTTGCCTGCGAGTGCCGCCCTGCCGCCGTATATGTACAGTGGCTGGGCAGCATGTAGTTAATAAATACAATATTCCTATCTTAAGGAAAGCTTTAAAGTGATAATAAAAAGATTCAGATTTTTTTGTTTTAAAAACATAAAATGTCAGTTACCTGTGCTGCGTAATGGTTTTGCACAGAAAAACCTTGTTCCTCCCCTCTGCTGAATTCCCCCAGAGCAAGCAGCTTGTCCCGAGCCACCTCTTTCTGTCTATAAGACACAGAGTGTGGCTCGGCCCCATTCCCTCCTCACTGGCTGTGACTGACAGCAGTGGGAGTTAATGGCACCCACTGCTGTATTTGAGCCAATGAAGAGGGAGAGACACAGGAGAGCTGCTGCTCTCGTGCACATGACTGGATCAAGATCAGGCTCAGGTAAGTATTGGGGGGCTAAGGGGGAAGCTGCACACGGAATGTTTTTTACCATCTTACATAGAATGCATAAAGGTAAAAAACCTTCAGCCTTTAGAACCTGTTTAAGTTCATATTTATAGCTTGTTACTTTGGCATACTTGGTAGCAAAATCAAAACAAGCTATCCTGTACTAATGCACTGCCATTACTTGGCCAGGGGATTGATCAAGGCTGTCCAGTGCATCCTTCTAGCAAGTCAGTCTTTCTGCCATGTTCCTAGTAAGCTGCCAAACTATGGTCAAAGCAGAACCAATAGAAAAACCATGTGTACTGTATAATCCCATTTAATAGTCAGTAACTAAGTACTACTTCACATTGGAGAACTGGAGAAAGCAAAAAGAATGTGAAGGGGCAGGTGCTGATGCACCACAGAAACTAATCTGGCAAGAAGGAATCTCCAATTACATTATTATTACTATATTACACAGGTCTGCAACTAAAAAGCTGTTTGATTATTTTCATCTAATTTCCATGTATTTTGGTGTGCTGAAAACGAATACAATATTGAAAAAACTCCTAGACATCATGATTTGCGACAAAATGCAAAACTGTCTTCACATTTATCAAATTTTTTAAATGTTTGGTATTTTTTTATATTATGGGTTTTTAACCAAATTTAAAGTCCAAATTACTATTAATTCACATAAGTGCATTTAAGATATAAAATGCCAAAAAAAACCTTAAAGGGCTTGTCCGAGTTATGTGAAAAAAAATATAGCACTGTAAATCTGATGGTCAGCAATATATACATAAGCTAAGCAAGTTTTAGGGAAAAACAATTCTATTTCCTCATTTCCCTAGTTCTCTTCTGGCCCTTTGTTGTTATTTGCAGGTAAACAATCTGCCCCCCCCCCCCCCTGAAAGGGGTTGAATACGAGTGCTGCTCTGAGTGACACGTCTGACTACTGGGATACTCAGCAGCATGCTCTATGTGTAGGCCTCAGCCCTGAGTCTGTGCTTCTAATGGTAGAAGGGGTTAATCTTTCCTGAAGAATCCAGTGGGTGGGATACCAAATACCCTTGTTTTCTGTGTCTATGGGACAGTGGAGACCGACAAAATCACTGGACCAAGAAGAGTTGGCAGCCGAGGGTGCTAACAGTCGGTGAAAAAAATGTCCTCCAAGAAACTTTGGTACCTTCCAATAAAGTGCTTCTACCACCTCTCCACATAAAATTGGGATTGATGAAGCAATTCGTAAACTCACTTCCAAGAGATGGAGAATGCTTCAAATACTTGGTCACCAAGTTTCCAGGCCTGTTGGAGGCAAAATAGAAGGAAGGTGTGTTCGTCGGACAAGACAAAAGGCTTATGGTTGATCAAGAGTTTGTCAATACCATGACGGATCCTCAAAAAGAAGGGTGGATTGCATTTAAAGAAGTCATACAGAAATTTTTAGGCAATAACAAAGATCCTCACTACAAAAAGATCGTCGGACGAATGCTGAAAGCATTTCAAGCTTTAGGTTGCCTGATGAGTTTGAAAGTGCACTTCCTCCAGTCCCACCTTGACTACTTTCCTGAAAATTTGGGAGCTGTGAGTGAGGAACAAGGTGAATGATTCCACCAAGACATTAAAGAGATGGAAAGGAGATACCAGGGAAAATGGAGCATTACAATGATGGCAGACTACTGTTGGATGCTTCAGAGAGACATTCCTGATGCTACTCAGCAGCGTAAATGCACCAAGAGGAGCCTCACAGGGAAGAAGAATCGAGTTTAGTATGTATGGGTGAGCTCATTTCAGTTCAAAAAAGGATTTTCATGAAAAAATTGAATTAAAACTTTAATTTTTGTAAGTCTATTTCCATTTATTTTGAGGTATTGCCTTATTTAACATAGTTACCTAAATTGTCAGGAAACGTGATGTCCTATGACAAAATGGAGGTCATTTTCGGATTCAGCGCACCAAAAAACATAAAGATTATGTGGAATAACCAAAACAGCTCTTGAAAAAACTTTTTTTGCAGACCTGTGTTATTATTGCAGGGTGGTGCATTATTATTGCATCACCCTGAAAAAAATGCTTCTGTTTGTTAACAGTGGTACACATGGTAATGGTAAAGATAGATCCACCTGTTAGCCAGTAAATACATTTATGTTCTTTTTTTATTAAGAAGGCACCATAAAAATGTTTGCATATGGAAAAGAACCATAAATCTCAAGACCAATAAAGATTATTATTGTCACTAAATCACTATTAAAGGATAAGTTCATCTTTTGTAATGTGTTACATATGTTACCCATATTCAGGATGTAACATGTTACAAATAGACCGGGCTCCCACTCCCCCTCGATTCCCATTGTGACAGCTAGCAGGGGATCTTCTCCTCCAATTTTACAAAAAATGTGGCCATGCCAGCTCCGACCCACCCGGACATGTAATTCATTCATTCACAGTATTTTGTGAATGAGAACAATACAATTTCTGATAGCCTTTGCAGGTGTCCACTGTGGATCGCCATGGTAGTTCATTGAGTCTTCCTGTTAGTAATATCTGCTTGGCTGTACAAGGTGTACGGTCACACAGATACAATGACAGGTCTGCAGAAGACCTGCATGGCACCAGCGATCTGCTGATTTCTGGTGCAGTGCTTTACAGGCTCCAGAAACAAAAAATAATAAAAATGTGCATTTATTTTTTGTTAAAAGATGAACTTATCCTTTAAAACATACAATATAACTATCTTAAAGAACACTCCAAGTTCATACTGTATATATGGCTTGTTATTTTGCTATACATGGTAGCAAAAGAGAGACAAGGCATTCAGTATTAATATCAGGCCATTACTTGGCCAGGTAGTGGACCGAGTCATTGAAGCCTACTAGCAAGTCAGTCTGTGTCAAATATCATATTTACCAGAAAATAAATCCAACCTTAGCTACAGCAAATCCAAGCTAAAGTAAAATTTGTGGAAAAATAAAAATAACAGGACATCTCAGAACATCCTAGAACCATCCAGCTACTGATATACTGCAGCATCATTATAAGATGCAGCATCATTATATCATCATAGAACAGGAGCTAAAAGAGGTACTTACTTTGCAAGCAGTCAGCATTAAGAAGGTCTTGGCACTTTTCATGACACTTGACCCCACATTCTGTACATCTCATTCCTTGTCTTGCGATGCCCCATAACAGGCCTTCACATTCATAGCAGTATGTTGGTGTAGTCGCAGTCCATATTTCAAAGTTGTGAGGCGTAGTGGATGATATTGGGTAAATAAGGGCTTGCAAAGTCTTTTTGAAAACATGGGCTTTCTATTGAGTAGAACACAAGGCAGACTGTTATTAGTATCAAGCAGCCTCTGTGTTTTCACAGACAGTTATTCTGCAGCGGTTACAGTGCTATACAATCAGTTGTTGGCAGATGCATACAGAGAAGCAAAAAACACTTGTATAAATTGCATGTTACAACTGAAAACTGGTTTCTTTTTTTAATCAATATACTAAAACACACAATTCTGGCAAAACCTATAATATGTGACAATTATTTACAGAAAGTAAAAGTAAAATCAAACAACAAATGTCTCCCCATGTATCCACCCATTGTTGCTAAGGATTAAAAAAATACTTTTGAAATGTTTTACAAACAAAGAACAAAAAAGTTATTCACTCACAGAAAGCATTTTTAATTACTGTTCTTTTATTTAAATATGGCAAAAATTATCTTAGTTTCTTTAAAAGGAAAAATAGTTTCTGGGTTAATATCCTTTCATTGCAGATTTTGTGTGGAAAAGCCTCACCCACTAAGTTTTTATTTTTCCTTCTGTTTTCTCTACTAGAGCCATCTGGAGACATTTATGAACAACTTTGCACCATTTTTCCACTGTGTGCTCTCAGCTTGCTGCTTGAGCGGTCACTGATAACGTACAGTTAAGGCTTCTGACTGGAAGCCAGTGGGGTTGGCTCCTGTTCATGTGATCACTGTAACAAACAACAGTGGTCACATGATATTGAAGCTACACAGTCTCCCAGGCATTAAAATCCACTTAAAAGGTTGCAGGATGGCAGTTTTAGGGGGTAACATAGTGCATATATAGCGTTCTGCCTCTGATCGCTCTTAAAATCTCCCTCCTCCTATCACATTGCTGCTTTTTTATACCTATAAAATGGTCTCCCACCTGTCCTCCCCAAACCTCCACTTTGGAGTAAGGATGTTTTTTTTCTGGACATGACTCACAGCATTGAGAATGCACTGCTCCCCATGACTCACTCCCCTTTCAGACATAATATAATTCTCCATGTCAACTAGGCACCCCCCTCCTGCATCCACATACTACATTCTCTGATCTTTCCACCTTAGATATAACCTTCCTTTACTGGTGTTGTTCCATGTTTCTATTGAGGCATTAATCCCTGATTCCAGTGTTAATTATGTCAACAAAAATATTTTTGTCATAGTAGCTGCATGTTTTCAGTGATGAAAACTTAACGAAAATAAAATTAGAATTAGGTCAAATATTGAAAACGATGACAAAAATCAATTCCAATTTTCATTTAGTCAAATAAAATTTTCAGAATATTTTAGTCTACTAAAATCTAATTGGTTTAAATTGTAATGCATTACTGTATTTAAGCATTTCTCTAGAATTTCCAAACTCATTATATAGTCCTGAAGTAAAAATCCAATAACATGCTATTATTTATAGTATTAAGGTTTGAACATGCACTGCAGACACAGATTTAGCCATTGTGATATATAATGTCTTTGTAAATAAAAAAAGTTTCATAAATAAAAATAAATATTGCTTTTTGACTAACAGAAGTGCAACATTAAAATATAAAAACTATAAACTGTATTTTTTGTAATGCCAGACTGCAAGTGGGGATGGGGAAGTACATGGGAGAGAGGGAGTGCACAGAGAAGGGTGCATTATACTTTGGGTATGGGGAGGTAAATCTAGGAATGCGACCATTTACTGGAAACAATGGGTGCAAAAAGGTTGATAAATATCCCTCATTGTTTAATAGCTGCTGGCAAGCTGAATCCCACACGGGGTTTTTTTTTATCTGCTAGGGACTCCACTTATAAAATATTCCCAATTTAATCCAACTGCAGCAGTTATTACAAAGTCAGATGGGGGAATCTCTATCTCTACAAATTATTATAGCTATATGAGAGTGACACCTTATTTGTAGCAATGTGAGAGTAGTGAAGACAAAAAATACTACAGGGAAATCTGACTAGTGAAGTGTTTGGGAAATTTAAAAAGTTGGGGGATGATGTAAACCATATCAGCCCAAAACTGGAACATCAGTTTTTGGGATGTCAGCCTTTAAAACCCAACTCGAGCTCATATCCACCCCCTCCCCCACTGGAGCACCCGCATGTATCCTTTCTTTCCAGGTGTCTTTGTTTTGTGTCCAAATACTGTATATCACAATTCTAGAACATTCTCCTGTGAGTCCAGGGTGGTGGTGGTGTGTAGATCCTTGACACAATGGGCATAGAGCCCATGGGTTGACTGACACTAGGCACCATTCAACTCAGAATAGGAACACAGCTGCATTAGTGAGTGGGTGAGTGTGTAGTCGACAATGTCAAAAAGGAGGTGAGTTAAGTAATCAAAGTTGCTTTTTACTTTTACAAGATGCTGGGGAATCCAATTTATAATGTTTTGATTAAGTTGGAATTGGGCTTTAGGTAAGCATAAGTAAACCCGTGTTTTGTAAAAAACAATGATTTGAACATTAGCAAGATGACCATGAAAAACTTGTGTTAGGGGGCTTTTGATCGTATCAGAATTGAGTCTAATCCTATTGAAGTCAATAGTAATGCAAATGTAGTTTGAAGCAAGTTGATGGAGCTTAGAAAGAGATTGATTGTAAGAGACAAGGAGGTCAACTGCAGTTCAAATGCACCTGTCATTTAACTCTCAATGATCTTAGAAGCACCCCCAAGTGATCTTAAAGGCAAATTAAATGCACCTGAAAGCATGCATTTTCCCATTGACAGAAGCCCAAAGACCTTTCACACACATCCATAGACTGCTTGTGCTGGCAAGCCTACTTCTATTTTTTGTATATATATAACCCAGTACCTACCAGTTCCTCATTGTTCACAGATGTCCGGATAACCATTGCAAGAGAGATTCCAGCTTTCCTTGCAGCCAGTGTCTAGTAAGCAGAAAGATTGCACGTTACTCACAGCATAGTGTATACATGACATCAACTTTCAATATATGATGGCAATGGAATAAAGCAGACTGCTAATGCATTATGACAGAATACACTGGAAGAGAGGAGATGCGTAATAATTATATGAATTATAACTTAAAAACAAGAATTTTAACGAACAAGAATATTATGTAAAATAGTATGAACCCTTTTTGATAAACCAATGAAGCCAAGGCAAATTTTTATGCAAACTATTGGCAGAAACCAGTATTATAGCACAGTTTTCTGCTGCCAAGCTGTAATTCTTATAACATTATTAGGTATTTTTTACAGATATGTATATAGCGCCATCAATTTATGAGGTGTTTTACACACTGTTCATTCACGTCAGCCCCTGCTTTCAAGGAGCTTATAATCCAAGGTCCCTATCTTACATACATGCATATACATACTAGTGCCAATTTATACAGGAGTCAATTAACCTGTCAGCATATGATTGAAGTGTGGGAGAAAACCAGTATAAGCATAGGGAGAAAAAGCAAAGGCCATGCAGATAGTGATTTGAACTGTGGCATCTAGTGTTGAAAGGCAGAAGTGCTGGGCAGGGCAATGTGTGAAGTACCCATGTATGTAGGTCTTCATATAGCAATCTCACTGATAAAAAGTCCATCTTTAGAAAGGAGTATTTAGTACCCATGTTGCCCAGGACACAGACAAAAAAAAAATAGCTCCTTCATATGGATTCCACATGCCTAATGCTTGCACATACCTGTGAAAACCACATCCAAATCTCCCTGAAATTTTCCACATTTAAATTATACCTTTTTTTAATAAGCGGGCTCACTGACCAATCATAATGACCTGCCAACATGACACCCTGCCATTCCTGGTGATGTTCAACCTCCGCTACTCATGACATGCTAGATCCTGTTACTAAACAAGCAATCAGGGACCCAGGGTGATATCATTGACCAAATAAGCTCATACATCCAGATGCAAGTGGGGAACAGTCATTTGGCAGAGGCCACATATGGCATACTGGTTTTTGTAGTTGAAGTGGGCTTGATCGCATATTCCCAGCACAGAGACTGAGCTGCCCTGAACAGTCTCCAACAAATGATAGAGATTCAGGAGCCAGGAAGTAAGTAATCTCAATAAATCAAACTGTCCAAAAGGCATGGACTTCAAATGAAGCTTTAGGCAGTACAGAGGCACCTCTGTAAATATAATCCACATTATGGAGCTATTGCACTTACTGCATGTATTACAACTAGTACATGTAAACTGCTTCTAAACAAAAGTGCACATTTTGATTCTATAGAACAAGCCCAACTGAAGCATATGCATGGTACAGACTATTTGAGTGTTCATCCCACAAAAGTAGATTTAGTACATTCAATTATGCTACGTAGAAATCACTGAGACATACAATCATGAAGGCAAAATGCTTTAAAGGTCTATAAAAATAATTCAGAGAGATCACACAATTGGTATGAATATATTCTATATCTATCAGCAGAAATAGTTTTTTGTCCAACACAGTAAGTACACTAGTTTTAAATCCAGATAGTTGGTCAGTGGATGATACAATTGTGTGGAGTTTCAGGATCATAAATATCTCCTATGAATCACAACAGTTCTTGCATATAAAACACTGAAAATGGGTTGAAACCATCGCTCGCTTTAGCCGATCCTATTATGGATGTGCACATGTAAAAGCCTCAGTTTATGTCACTCCTCAGACCATGGCCCCTAACATGCTTCGCCCACCCACTAGGGCTTAAACTCCTCGGCCATGCCCCTGACATGTTTTGCCCCAAACGTGTTAGGAGAAGCATGTCAGCGAAATGTCAGGGCATGTCAGTGAAAAATGTCATCTAAACATGTTAGGAGGCATGGCGCAAGGAGCGGCATTGACTAAGGCTTTCACATGTACACATCCATACTACGATCAGCTAAGGTGATAAGTAGTTTCAAGCTATAATGTTCATTGTTCACTGGATGAGTTTTTCTGACACTGGCATCCCTACTATCCTGAGTGCCAATGGGGCTCAACACCTCAGCCTGGAGCGGCACCACCAAGTAATTATGACCTTTTACTGAAACTGGGTGTCAGAAACAATGTAGTAATCTGTAGGTCAGTTTCAGTCTGCTGGGCTGTAGTATAATATGAACAGGATTACATGATGAGTGTTATCAAACAAGGTAAGCAGCCATGCAAGTGCTTGAATACTCACCATATATTAGCCTCCTCCAGGTGGACAGCAGAGTCATTCCAGTGTCTCCATTGTTGAAAAACGTAATTCACATAGAAGTATGCAGACAGGGTATGAGCCTTAGGCAAGCTATAGATTATTTGATTTTCTTTCCACTACTGGTGGGAGGAAAGAAAATCACTCGATTCCCCCATCAACATAGTCATTATTGATGGGGAGAATCTCTCCTGCAGAGCTATTGTGTTCTGCCATCAGGGAGCCTTAGCCAGCAGTAATCGCATGTAAAAAAATCTGCCCAGCTAGTTGTACCCAAGTTGATCGATGGATTGATTGCCCATAGAGGGATTGATCTCGGCTGGTCCCTGCTGAACTGGCCAAGATTCCATCAATCTATGGCTGGCTTTTGTTGTATCTCATATAGCAAATGCCAAATAAAAATTGCAAATATAAGCCACTGAGAGTTCAACATGTTCATATTCTATCACAGTGATATAGGCCCTCACTGGCTGTAGCATAACACAAAATTACATTAATACATCCATACATGTCTCCGTGGAAAATAAAGTCCTGGTAGTTGGCTATATGGAATCATCCACAAAAACAAATATAAGTAGAGATGTTTTTCACCCAGGTCTGGAGGCTTTGGCTTTAGAGACTGCAGAATCCAAAAGTCTAAATAAACAGAATCCAATAGTTGCCAACCCAATAGTCTTATACTTCTGTTAATTGTAGAATTCACTATCAAATCAGGTAAAAATAAAAGGGCAAACAAAGCACTTCATCCCAGGGACTGGTAGGGAGCATACAAGTTTTATATTAAGTTTAAGGAATGTAACACAAGATTTTCCTTAATATCACAACACAATCTCGAATGCTATAATCACCCTTATGGGATGTGCTGCACCCAATCACCTTTCTCTATAGTTTATTCTTTCTCTACTTCACAGGACATTTGTAAAAAGTTTCCTATAACTGTGATAAACACAAATTTGCCAACACAGTGTGCCGATTTAGATCCAAAAATGCCCACACACAATCCAGAATTAGGAGCTCTTCTGAAAAAAGTGAATCTGGTTCATTTTTTATTCAAAAAGAATAAAAAAAAAAAAGTAGAAAACACAGGTTTTTAATTACCCTCAAGACTCCTATCAGAAGGGGAGCGGTCTGTCATTAAAATAGGTTTGACCTTCTGTTCCCTCTGGGAAGAAGGCCACACAGAGAATGATGACAATATTGTAACAATTAGGTCCAGCCTGGCACTCTCAAATGCTTTAGGCCTAAATCTTCTATTTTTCGATCTTTTTTTTTCAATACCAAAGATGCCATCTTTATCTGCCAAGTTGCTAATGATATTGACAAGTTTTGTGGATACTGACAAACAAGGCAACCTTGACAAAAAGCAACTGGACGCTACTGAACGAAAACTGCCCAACAAGGGCAGTAACATGGTGATAGAGGACAGAGGTAAATATGAACCTGCCTGTTTTCTTTTATATGAAAGATATTAAAGTTGCCTGCCAGAGTCCTGCTTGTAGGCAGACCCCTCACATGCACTTTACAGTGTCAGCAATAACCTTGCTGGCTGTCAGAAAGCATGGCAGGAGTGTCAGAGCTGTGCCATTCACAAGGAGAAGGCAGAGAAAACTACCCCCTTGGTGGTAAGCACGGGAGAACCCTTTGAATTATTGAGCATGAATTTTCTAACAGTGGCCAAAACATCTTCTGGGTACCGTTCAACCAGGAAGTTCTCAATAGTGACTCTATAGAGTGGTACCTGTCCCATCTACAACCAGTGGAGAACTTATCCCCAGCTAAGAGATCTACAGAGAATCAGACTTCTACTACTGGATGGGAACTGACTGTAGGAGAACTCGATGTGCGAGCGTTCTTCCACTCCTGTTGAAGATGAGCCTTTTGTGTATGAAGTATCACCTGCTGACCCTGTTGCAGAGGAGGAACTGGAGGAACCAGGGGCGGACTGACCATTTGGAAACTCGAGCACTGCCCGAGGGCCCAGGGTCAGTAGGGGGCCCCATGAGATGCCCCTGGTACCTTTTTCATAGGCTTTTTTGAGTTTGGGCAAGGTCACAGGGGCCCCATGATCCCCTATTGCCCGGGGGCCCCATGAGTTGTCAGTCCGCCCCTGGGAGGAACTGTTTCCTCTACTGGAGATAGACAAATGCCAGGGGACAAAAACCTGTCAAGTATTCTGATTATGTTATTTGAACTGTTTGGTGTTGACTGTTTTTCTGCTTGTTATATTTGTACCTTGTGGTAACTTTCTTACCTAGGTGAATACCGAGGACTGCATTCCTTAAATGGGGGGAAATGTAGGCAGTCCCCTCACTTGCAGTTAATAGTGTCAGCAATAACCTCGCTGGCTGTGAGGAGAAGTGGGACAATAACTATCATACTCACTTTTTCAAGCAGGAATGTTGTGTTTTATGCAAATGGATATTTGTGGTTCTTGCTGTTCTGTGGTAACCTGTAGAAGATTTGCTGTCCTCTGTATTTCTCTCCAGCAGCCATTTTTGGAAAGCCTTGTGCTCTGATTGGGCACAAGCTGTATTGGGATTTGAACAGCCAATTTGTTGTGGCTCTCCTATATAAACTGTGCCCAGCCACCATTTTGGGGAAGCCTTGTGCTCTGATTAGGCACAAACTGTCTTGGGATTTGAACAGCCACTTTGTTGTGGCTCTCCTATATAAACTGTGCCCAGCCCCCATTTTGGGGAGCACTTGTGTATATAGAATAGAACAGATACCCAGCCTTGCTAGGGCAAGCTAGGCTTTACTTAGGGAGAGTGTTCCAGCCTCAGAGACAGAACAGGGATCCTCTGGAGTCCTGACTATCATCACTGTTGCTGCGTTTGAGAAGAGAGACTATCAGAGTTGGTATATCTCCCTGCTATACCAGGACTGCTGCATTTGTGTCACCTTCCTATGGACACCAGCCTGTGGCAAGTAAACATTATGTGCCCTATATAACACATCTGGGCTTGTAGCAAAGATATTACAGTGTCCAGCAGAATTAAGCTGCAATCTATATCTTCTGTGAATGTACTGTGTACCTGTGCCTTATAAGCCAATAAGAAAACCATTTATCTGCACTTTTGTAAATAGTATTTTCCACTGCCACCTATCCAGCAATTAAAGCTACTTTGTTTGCAGTAACATACAGTGTGATCCCCTCTATCAAACATCCACACTTTACCCTGCCTACTACACTTTGAGTTCCAAGTCTATTTGTTTTCTAATCTCTTATGTAAAATGATAATGTTTCCACGCCCCCTTGTTGATTGACATTGCTGTGAAAAGAGGCTTTTTATATTATTTTCACAATCATGATTATTGTTCTATACTTTTCATTTTATTTGGTACTTTTTTTATTGCCTTTTTATCCTTGTTTTTGTTGATATATCATTCTATTTTTTTTGTTTCTTTAAATATAAGTTTTTGTATTGTTTTTCTTTTTGATTCTCCTTTAACCCTGTTAATGTTAAATATTTTCATTCTGTTTTGTTTATCTGTACATACACCACTACAGTGTTTTGAATATAATTTTTGTTTGAGCTCCATTGTTTGGAGCACAGTCCTATAGTATTGTCCTTGCAGTGCAATGATGTATATACATGCAACAATACACAATGTTAGATGTCCACCTGTCTTTGGACAATTAAAAGTCCACCAGAGATTGCCACTATTCACACGCCACTCTGCTTGTCAAAAGTTTTTTTTTATTGAGATAAAACAAACTACATATGCAACGTTGATGTGGTCACACACAGATATTCCTGTTACTGGTTAGGTTCCCTCCATACTACAGTATACAGCCATTGAATAATACTTGCACACATTGTTTCTCTGCTATGGACACACATTGCTCCTTTGTTGTGGGTGACACAGGACTATTTGAACATCAGGCCCTAATGAGTTGCAGGAAGCTCTGTATCAATTCAGATCAAATCACCTCCAGACCTGTGTAATGTACATCTCTACACTGACTCTATTGTCCATGGAGACATGTATGGATGTACTAATATAATTTTGGAGTT